>NC_080091.1:61211562-61376562 GCF_950005125.1 Chionomys nivalis
TCAAGTGAGTCAATGACAGATGAAGCCTTGCTGCACGATAAGCTTGAGGAGAGCACCAAAGACTATGGAATGTTCCAGAGAACGCCCACTTTCCTCTTTACACTGAAGCGGCAGTGTCATTAATGATATCACATCAAACATGTGCATGGAACAAAATGTCTCCCACGCACGGGATTTCAGTTTGTTGTTGACCCGTGACATGTTCTGGTCATTGATTTCCTTCCTGTTTACTGTGTCATGCCAATTTACAACTATACCTAAAGTACCTCAACATGTTTTAAATCACGAGTGTCTCTGACATCCTCTAGTAATTACCCTGTGTTTCTAATGTTCTCTATTACTGCTTGGCCAAGTGTTGCCACCATGGTTATTTTCCAAGTACTTGGATCTTAGGGTCTCCCTAATCTACCCCAATGGGACTTTTGTCCTTACTCTAATACTGACAAGAGTCTTAGCAAAGTCACCAAATCTCCATTTTCTGAAGCCAGTGATCAGTTTATTTTGTTGTCCCCCCCCCCCATGTTAATATTTGAATGGTTGTTCATTTCTTCCTGGAACATTTCTGTTTTTACATGACTTCTTAGCTTTCCTATTTTGCAACTCAACCTTATTAGTTTTCTTTGTTGTCTTATTAGAAGCCTATGTCATGATGTGACCTCAAGATTTTGATTTTATGTATTATCTACTAGGCTTCTCTTCTGTACTCTGCTCAGTATGACTTATCTGCTTGGCTTCTCTGGTGGTATGGATGGTTCTGGTCCCAGATTTTATTTGACTTTTTTCAACCATTAGCTCTGGACAAGGGCAACTTAATTAATCTTGAGCACTTTAGTTTCCTTATCTCTAAATTGAGGACAATAATAGGAAGTACTTAGTAATGTTTTGTGGGAGGATTAAATAAGTGGAATCATGAAAATATTTAGAAATGTGCTTGGTATATTCAATAACTAAAAAGTATTCATATTATCATAAGCATAGCAGGATGAAAGCAGAAAAACTGATAATTCTCTTAAATTCTCTATTTTGCTTGAAGGTACTACCAAGATACACATTGAAAGTTAATATCTTCTGCATAGCAATGAATATGGACACTTCATTCCCAAAGTCTTATGCTTATAGTATTTGGAAATAAACCTTTGGGAGATAATTAGAGTTAAATGAGTTTGTGTGCTTAGGATAGCCATGATTGCATGATTGGTTTTGCAAGTAAGGAAAGACATCTGAGCTAGCAGGTATGCCCTGTCTCACCATGTGAAGCTGTCCACCATGCAATGATGCAGCAAGAAGGCCCTATCTATATACTCCATTAATACTGAATCACCAGATCTGTAAATTGAGCAAATCTATATTCTCTAAAATTATGTTGTCTGTGGCATTCAGTTTTAATAAGAGAAAATAGGCTAAGTCTTACCAGTTTGCTTTTTAAACTTTTCTCATATGCATGAGCAGTATTAACATTTACCTAGTATGTACAGGATAAGAGCACATCATAATAGAGACTCAAGTCTATATTATGCTACTCCAAGACACCAGTAATTTGTACTCATGTCAAAAATCTATACCAAGCCTGACTATTTTTTATACATCCTTTCCTAATTCAATGTCACTCCTATAACTCTATTGCACATTCTTCATCGAGTGACTTCTCTAAAGTGTAAATGAAAACACATCCTTCCACTCTAAAATTTCCAGTGACTTTTATGGTTGTGTAAGAATGAAGTCCAGTCTCATAAAGTGATCTACAGCAAGCACTGAATATGTAGCAGCCTGCCTCTTTACCCTGTACTTCTTTAATTTCAACAGTGTTCATGAAATCAAAGCTTTTCTGACACCTTTTTGTGTGTGTCACTCAAAATGCCACAAGCTTTTCCATGTCAAAGTCTTCGAACTTGTTATTTTTTCCTTGTGGAACCCTCTTCCCCTCACCTCTTTAGACTGTGTCTTTCCATCATGCAAACCTCATGCTCAGTACCAAGCCCTTGTTGCAACTTTCTGGCTGTTTCATCATGCTCCACTGCTTTCTCATTTCTTTAGCTTTCATTAAGATTCACAGCCTACCCAAGTCTTCTCATAATGTTAGAATTTCACTGTTTTATTCAGTTATTTGTTTTTTGGTTACTAGATTTCCACAGAATTATCCCTGTATGTATTTGGGCAGATGGTGGGATATTCAGTGATTTATTAATGTCTGATAAATAATTCGGCATCGTGTTCTGGTCAGCATCTCCAGCTACCCTCTTCACATGTGTAAGAGTCAATGTGAAAGAAGGTCTATTAGATTTCCACTTCTTTTGAACAATTATATTTTTTTGAAAATTATTCTTTTGGCACAAGTAAAAGCTCTAAAGCAACAGTAAAATGGTGTGAAGATTGCCTTTAAGCTCAAAAATACTTCACTTGAACCATTGTCTAAATAATGAGGTTAATGAATTAGAAGAATCTAATTTTATCAATGGTTCCTAAAGGATTAGGCAATGAAATACAAGCAAATGTAAGACACTGCATTTTTATACTTCCTTTCCTTTTGAGCAAAGAGAAAAGCAAAGCATGTTTCTCACTTATTCTGAAGTAGTGATACAGATTTACTTGTACATCTTCATGTGGTAATAAATGTCACTTGTCTTATGACTGACTTTGACCATAAAGGCATGCTCACCAATTACTGTTTAAAGGTAGTAGCAACAGAAAGTAAAAGATAAAAGTATAAATTAACATCACCCACAAAGTTTCTTCCACAAAGTAGCTTAGAACCTTCAGCATAAAGGTAATATGTTTGCTGTGTCCCTGCTACCCATTGCTGTCTCTAAAGAACTGAGAGTGAAATGTGTCTACTATGTATAACCCTAAACCACAACTGTCCATTTCTTGGTTGTGCATGCAATTTTAAAGATCCTCTGCTGCAGAATATTCAGATAAAAATTGCACTAGCAAGCTGAAGTCATCACATGTCTCTATCAGCATCTATTTGTAAAAATGGAAATTTGGTAGCACAGGTACACCTTTAAAATTCAGTTGACATTTGAAAGATCTGGGGAAGTGTCTTTCTGCTCTTAAATATTTGTACATTCCAGAATGAGGCTCTTGACTAGAGCTTCTGTTCAGGGAGACTGCAACAAGTGCGCTCTCAACCAAGTCCCTTTAATGCCAGGGAACAATGGGCTCTCTTGTGAGTCAAGGGTGACTTTTTTTAAGCAGCAGGGAGAGGTAGGCTTTTAAACACATCCTTGTTCATCAACAGACAACTAGGACTAAAAAATGTACTCAGGCTATGGAATAGATTCAGAGTTTTTAGTATGTAGTGAACAAACATCCTAAAAAATGAGATAAATGTAGGGAACAAGTCAATGATCTGTGAAGCTAATAACTAGTAAATTTCAAAATTGTAGATAACCAACTGTAATGCATTTTCTGGGTTAATATATACACTAGTTTTCCTTCTGTATTTGGTATGATGTTGAATATATTAGTTCCAAATGATAAAATATGTTTTCAGGGAAGCTTGCTCATCTCCCCCACTTTCTTTTTAATTTTCTTTCAGTATAACAGAAACAATCGCTAAAAGAACACCATTTGGCCAATTTCCATCTGGCAGCCCTTTCCTCTCATTTTCACTGGAAAGTGTGGAGTCTGCTTTCTAATGCTATTTCTGAGTAAACCCAACTATCAATTCAACACCCTTCTTCCTCATTTCTAATATAAGCAGTTACCTCTTGGCAGCAGGGGCAAGGGGGATAACTGTAGCCTTTAACTGTGTGGAATTAGACAAAAACAAATCATAGAAATATGGGCTCGCTAATTTCTAGTAATCTTTTGAGTGCTTTAGCATACAAATGTGCCATGTGGAAAGTTCAGTCTGTGTAGAAGAATCTAGCATTTTTTACACACATAATTAGAAAATTGTCAAGACATATGCTGCTTTTACAAACGTTTTTGTATTTATTGCTTTGTGGATGATACCAAAAATTATCATGGTGCTGAATTATGAAAAACCTCTTGACTTTGAGGTCTTTATCAATGACTAATTGCTGCTATTTGTAACCCACTTTACAAGCAAATAAAGCCCCCATCTGGTAATGCTGTTAACAGCTCTGTAATAAAATAACGATTGAACTTCTAAAAGAAAATATGTAATTATGAAATATTCATATTTGTGCCACTATCGAAAAGCTTACAAATATATCTGGCAAAACAAAATTTTTCATTCCTCTTTTTATTTTATAGTAATCCTATAACCTTCTTAAGACTCAAATTAGATTAGTGATGCAAAGATATTTCCATACATACTATATAAAACAGAAAATTTAGACTGTTATTTGCATAAATCAAGACAAAAACCCCTCATAATGAGTTATTGGGATAGAATTTGCAATTTCTTTTTCTTTACACTCAGTTCCCAAGGTTGTCCACAGTAAAAATTTTAAATCCGTTTATAATAATCAGCTTCTTCCACTGAGAGAGAGAGAGAGAGAGAGAGAGAGAGAGAGAGAGAGAGAGAGAGAGAGGCAAGAAACACTTTCTTTTTTTGTTGTTTTTTTGTTGTTTTTCGAGACAGGGTTTCTCTGTAGCTTTGGTGCCCGTCCCGGAACTAGCTCTTGTAGTCCAGGCTGGCCTCGAACTCCCAGAGATCCACTTGCCTCCTGAGTGCTGGGATTAAAGGCGTGTGCCACCACCGCCCGGCGCAAGAAGCACTTTCTAATGTTATCTTCAACCTTATTTTGAAAGAGCTTTCTCCCCTCCCCCCTCTCTCCCTTCCTCCCTCTCTACATCCTTTCCTTCTTTGCTTTTTTTCTTCCTGCCTTTCCTTTTATTCTTTGTGACAAAGTCTCATGGAGCCCAGGCTGGCTTTAAACTCCTGGTTCTTCTGCCTCACCTGATAACATGCTGGTTTAACAGATGTGAGCTACCCACCACATCTGGCTTTATTTTGAAACTTCTAAAACTGAGCAAGAATCTTCCCAAGAGTCAGTGACCAAATGTGAGAAATTTCTGTTCTAGTCTTGAAGTCCTGTAATGAAGAGTTAAAAGAACTGGACTGTGAAATGTTTTGTGAAAGGCAAGTCCCTCACAGGGATGTAGACATAACTATCATCACCCAGGCTTGCGAAGTAGAAAAACATTGCTCACCTGAGTGCCCAAGGAAAGGCATCAGGGAGGCTTGCTCTAGTCCTTCTTCCTCCTGAACCAAAGCCCATGAAAGGCTCACTAACCAGCTACTCTTGCAAAGCCTGGGGTTTAGGACAGTTTATGTTTGGTCCCCTAGTGTGAATATCTTTAGTCTCCTGCTTGCCCTCTGCATTTGACACCCAGAGGGCCACAAGAAGAATGGGTTGGTCTGACAGACATTTGATTTAAGACAGTTTCTGCTCCCTCTGACTGTCCCTGTGCCTTTCCTTACTTGTGGATGAACTCTCACTCCTTTCAGTGTTGCTTACAAAGCAAATTCTCCTTTTCCTCTTACTTTCCTTTGTTCTTTAGTGTGCAGCGGAACCAAGTGTACTTAAGATTGAGAGTAATTTGTTATTATTATTGTTATTACTATTTAATATTGCTTATGTTCCATTTAGTAATCCCCTTTCATAGCATTTTTAATTAAAAAATGTAAAGTATTTGTTTACAAAAACCTAAAATACTTTACATCCAAGTCACAGAGTCAGATCTCCTTTCGTTGCTTCAATTACAAGGGTTAACCTCTCCTGATGGTTATTTGAGTCTAAAATTAATCAACTGTATATGTCTATTTCACTAAGTTAGGCTCATATGCTCTAAAACATATTTCTTTAACTCTGCTATGATAATCATTACAGGCACTGCTTACATGGCAGCTAAATGAATGAAACTGTCAATAAGCGTGAGATGCTTTTTTTTTTTTTTTTTTATAAACTGCTGTGTCCAAATACCCAAAAGAAGTCAGTGTAACAGGTGAAAGATTGAGGCTGGAGAAATGACTCCACAGTAAAAAACAGTGGCTGCTCTTCTAGAGGATCCAGGTTCAATTCCCAGCACCCACATGGCTCACAACTGTCTGTGACTCCAGTTCCAGGGGATTTGACAGCTTCACAGAAATGCACATAAAATAAAGTTAGATTTATTTAAGACAAAAAATTAAATTTCAGAGATTTTGTTCTGAGGTCACCATCTCTTACTGTTTTTAGACCTGAGATGAGGAACAAGCCTGGTGGGAGAGCAGTTTGAGGTAAGTGGAAGTCAGAAACTAGGGAAAGATGGAGAGAAAGGTGCAAGAGACAAGATGTACTCTTTGGAGGCACATCACTATCACAATGCCCTACTGGCTCCAACCAGCCTCTACCTTCCTTGGCCCATTTGCTATTAATTCACTATTGGATAAGCCCATTGATAAAGTTACTTCCCTCCTGATCCAATCACCTCTAAATAAGGTGAGAAAGTAGGACCTAAGCCTTCAACACATGAGTCTTTAGGGGTGAGTACTTCAATAAAACAATAACAGGTACAATATTCACTCTACCTAATGACTAATTTAGTATGCATTTGTATCACACTCTGCACGAAAGTTCTTGGTTTAGCTTATGTTAAACCATTTATACCCACTGTCAAAAAGATACAAAGAACATCATTTTCTTATTTCTTGCCTATACTACTTAAAGTACTTTATTCTTGAGGTGTACACCTCAATTTTAACAGTGAAATGGAAGTTCTATGGCAATATAAGGACACAGGTCATAAAATCTAATGGTTCTGTGTAATGATACACTATTATAGAGCATTTCCAACCATTCATCATTTTCAAATCAAAATGAGATTCAGACATCTGGATATATTTAAGTGACAAGAGACAATTCAAACCTTCCCCACATGTAGAGAGACTTTACCCTTGTCTGGAGAATGCTTTCTCTGGAATGCCAAATCACCAGCATCTGGTTTGAGTTGGCCAAAAATAAACATTTTACTCAGTTCAATCCAATAGACATTTGTTACAAACCAACTAATTCATGGAATCTTGATGTAGAACAGTAAATAAGGTCTTGAACATTTCTTTGTGGATCTCATAACTAATCTATGAAGGCAAAGCACCAACAATTACCTATCAAAGTAGCATTTAACAAAAATGGATTAGGGCTTGCTATTTACCTGGCACTGTACTAGATATCGACAAAATACTATGAACATTAAATTAACTAGCCCTTGACATTGGAGGATTGTAGCAACATTTCATTTGTATTTTAATAAATAAAGACTGCCTGAAAATCTGAGAGTAAAACATTCCCACTGGTCAGACTAACAGACCAAATTATGGTATGACACACACGTTTAATCTCAGTAGCCATACTAGTTGCCATAGATATTGGGTGGTGCATGCCTTTCCTCTCAGTGGTGTACAGCTTTTATCCCAGCCCTAGAGAGGAATATAAGATGTGGGGAGATAACTCTCAAAGACATTCTTATTCTGAGATTCCTGGAGGCAGGGTCGCCATTTAACACTGAGGTTGAGGTAAGAACCAGTGGCTGGCTGTTTTGCTTTTCAGATCTGCAGGTTGAACCCCAATTTCTCTCTCTGAGTTTCTATTAATCATGCATCAGAGGGTGACTGCAGATAAAAGGGACACTTTAGACATATGATACTTTCTGGACATTGTTCTCTTTTTGAATTAGAAATTGAAACAAGATGATTTGGAGCAACATAAAAACACTTTGGAGGTATGTGCAGGCTATAAGATTATCCTTGCAGAAAATATATATAAGTTTCTCATGACTAAACTGTCTCACAAAGGTAAGACAAAAGTTAGGGGCCTGTTTGAATTGTACTGTAGTCCAGGTTGGGACGTGGAGGCTGGAAGAAGGTGGGTGAATATTCAGAGCTCCTTAAGTCTGCTTAGAACTAGTGACATTTCTCTAGGAAGAGAGTGAGAATGACAGCTAGAACTAATATTCAGACGTGGAACTTACAGAGTAGAATAATTCATGGATGCCTGAGATACAATCCCCAACATAAGGATTTCAGTTCAGTGGAAAAGCATAGCAGGATGAAGTGATGTTATGTCATAAGGGACATGTATCATTTCAAGCAAGAATGTGAAGCAAGGAGCTGTTGCTGAATCTTGAACATTTCATTTTATTCTCTCTCTCTCCCTCTCCCTCTCTCTCTTTGAGTGTGTGTGCGTGTATGTATGTATGTAGGTTCAGTTGCATGTGTACAGGCTTACACTAGGAGTCTTCTTTGATTGTTCCTCATCTTATTCTTCTTTGAGGCAGGATCTATCATTTTAATCCAGAGCTCCCAGATTATACTATTCTAGCTCAGGGAATCAACAGTACTTTGTGACTACTTCTCCCTGCCCATTAGACATTTGTTTAAGTTATTCCTGTGATATCTGGACTCTAGTCCTTGCTGGGGAAATACTTTACTAACAGAAATACTTCCTGGCCCCTGAGTTCTCAACATTTCCGAGAAGAAAAGCTTTATAACTGGATTGCCTTAATTGAGATAGAAAAAGAAAAAAAAAAAAAGGATTAAGTCAAACATGGTAGGGGCTTAATATTTTGGTCTATACAGTATATGCAGTAAGTATGTTTAGGTATTTAGTATAAGACTCTGTAGTTTGAAGACTGTCTTTATTAACTGTAATCTTCACTTATTAATTATTGTGAATTTACAACTGTTTCTTTGTTACCACTCTGTTATTTCTTATAGAGTTTGTCTTTTCTGTGTTTGAGATCAAGTCTAGTGTCTGGTTAAGCTAAGTACTTAAACCATTGAATCTGACCATCAATTTCTCACACACTTTAAAAATATCAACTGCAAGTGTAAAATTTCAAAATTATATATGAAATAGTATAACTGTCCATAGTCTTAGAAACTCACTTGGGTTTAATCAAATAACTCTAATTAGTATATAAATTCTTAACTTCATTATGTGGCAACATTTATTCTTCTACTCCTTGTTGAAAGCCACATTTAACAGTGAGTAATAATACAATTCATAATAATAGGTCTCTTTTAAATTATTTCCAGAAATTTAAAGTGTAGAACTGTGCGTTCTGGTACATGTGGTGGCTTTCATTGCATTCAAACGTTAGAGACTATTTGACAGAATGCACGGTCTTCCCATGTTTTAAAAATCTTATTCTCTCGTCCTTCCTTTTCCCTCATGTGATAAGGAAAAGGCGTCATTCATCTACTGTATTGTGACAGAGTCTACCTACTTGCATTAGTCTTGTTCTTTTAAAAATGGTAGTGAGTAGTAGGTGTGCTGATGAATTTAATTTTTCAACTACATAAACATGCACATATTAAATCCTCTAAGTGTCATAAATATAATCAGGCCTTTAATTAGAAAATGTAGGGAACATAATTCTAAGAATTATGAAGATATATTGAGCTTCCGTTGTTGAACACATCTGGGGAGATGAGTAATTTGATCAGAATATTTGATTTCTAGCAACTTCCAGCTGAAAGCTTTGCAAATCTATTTTGTCTGAGCCTATAGAGAACTCTTGAAAGTAAATATAGTGCATGATAGAAGCAATCTTTAAAAGCAAACACATCTTCTACTCAAGGAAGCAGTCGGACCGTTGGTTATTATTTTTTATTTTATCTTTAAGTAGAGAGTGGTTGATATATGAGCTGTTAAAACATGTTTTCCAATTTGAGTTAAGCATGTATTTATAACTTAAATTTTAAGGTGGGGCAACAAAAGACATGCAGGGAAAATGAACTGCTCATTTTGACAGGTTGCTGTGGGTCTATGGGCTGTACCCTGTCACTTATATTTTAAATAAACACTGATTGGCCAGAAGCCAGGCAGAAAGTATAGGCAGGGCAACAAGACAGGAAGTGGAGGTGGGGTAAGAAGAACAAGAGAATTCTTGGAAGAGGAAAGTTTCAGTCTGCAATTGTCACCTTGACAGAGAGGAAGCCAGACATAGAGCAAGCAAGATGTGACTGCCTCGCCAAAAAAGGTACCAAGCCATTATTTGTGCTAATATACTTTATAAGACTTAATAAAAAGCCTGAGATACTAGACCAATCAGTTTATAATTAATGTAGACCCACCTGCAAAATCTAGCAACTGAGGAGAGCAAGGGAGTAATCTCTCCCCTGCCCACACCACCATATGACCATATGGTAAATGAGGGGTGGGACCAGATCGCCTCGGCTCACATTTTTGGGGTCAGTTCACCAGCATCCCTTTCAGTAAGGTCAGCTCTCCTCTGCTGTACAGGTGAGGTTCAGCGTCCACTTTTCCAAGTGCTGCAGCTGACAGCGGGGGGTCCAGGGGAGCTTATCTTTCCCACATTGCAGAAGAGGGGTGTGTGTGTCACACTCTCAGGTTCAGCTCACCATGCCTCTGCCAACAGTGTCAGCTCTATTGTGCTGCCCAGGGGAGAAGCAGGGCCCACTTTCCTGACTGCCGCAGCAAGTAATGGAGAGGGTCAGCTCCCTTATTTTTCACAGGAGGGGAGGAGCAATCTCTCCCCGCCAACATGGAGGTTATTCCTTAAGATCTGGGAATTTTGTTCAATGTATGTGCCTAGATTTGTCAATATACAAAGCTGCTGTGAAGTTCTGATCCTAACTGTGTACTGTTTGCAGATTAATAACAGTGAAGCTGCTTTAATATTATTGTTTCATATCTATAGCTATATCTGCAGGTAACAGATATTTATATGCAGATAACATTTACAGAAATATGAAAGATAACTGGGAAATATGTACACTAAAGAAGAAAGAAGTCACCATTAAAGACATTTGAAAATATTTTTTCATAAGCCCTTCAAACTTTCTACGGGTTTTAATGTCATACAAAGTCTGTAGTAAAATTTTATTCATAATATGGAATTAAGTTGGATTCATTTACAAGTGATCTTCCTTAATTCTCAAGTCATCAGTGAATTTATTTAAACCATGTTAAGTAAGAGAGTGGCTCTCAATTACCTACCTTTTCCTCTCTGAATATCAGGGTGAAATTTTAACCGCCCCCCCATAGCCTGGATGACTGCTTTCTCTACCTATTTCCTTCTTTTTATGTGAGTAAATCCTTTTGTATTAGAGTTCTCTGCAAGCTCATGCCCACCACAGCTCCTGCTCACCGTTCACTGCCTCCTCTGATGCTACCAAGGTGGGGGGGTGGATTTCAAATACTGGCGCAAACTTTATGGAATTTACAAATTCAATATATTCCTTAAATTTAGGGAAATGTTCCTAGCTCCTCAAATTTAATTACTAACATAAGAGTAGGAAAATAAGTGAGTCGATTTCTCCATAATTTCTATTAAAGCAAATGTGTTAATTAAGAGTCATGAATTGAGCATCTGCCTTCCTATATTATGTATGATGTGATGAGAATGTAAAAACAGTGTAAGACTCTTCCTGTACAAGACGGATTAGTAGCATAGCTCTTGGAAAATATTAATGAACACAAAATAAATGATCGATTAATGAAAAATAAAGATCTATGATAATTAATATGATGAAGAGAGTAGAAGTATCTATGTTTCTATCTCAGTATAAATCGAAACAAGTAAGATGGCACTGAGCCTCTTACTAAGCTGGAACTTTCAGAAAAGGGGTTTGATGCAACACAAGTGAACTCATTCAGTAAATCAACAAATATGTATTTAATTTACACAGTTTCTATTTCTCTAATGAGACTCCTGATTCATAATTAAATTGTGTCGATGAATTGCCATTTACTTCTCTTATAAATATAATTTTGCTTGTCTTAAGTGGGAACTCATGACAAAATGACTTGTACCATTTGGTAATGCGAGTTTCATAGTTATTTTAATATGCATTATATATATATATATATATTTAAAGAAATTTGCAAGATGCCAGGTTCTCTGGAGTTTTTGTGTAACGCTACTCGTGGCATATTTTGCTCTAAAATACATTTCCAGCTCTAAATTCCCTGAAGTGCTTCTCTCCTGCAGTGAAATCCTTTAAAGAGGAATTAAAACTTAAAAGGTACAATTTAAAATACATTTTCTTGTGTCAAGTTTTGACACTGACCTTTTAAAACATGTAAGTTGGGACTTCCCTCTTTAATTACGTTGCTTCTTTTAAATTAAGTCTGTATTGTAATTCTTCCTGAAATTAGGTAATTCTTTAGAATGAGGCTTAATTTTACTTGTCTTACACATGGGGGTCAGAAAGGGGATAGTTTTACGTGTACGTTTAAGTGAGAATGGAAAGCAACGTAAACAGGATTGCATCTCTACATTTAGGTAGCGGAAGACTGAACACTTTTTCTACAAACACTGACTTTCTACAGTATAAAAATATATACATGCTCTTTAAAATAGATTTCAAAGGGAGTTTGAGAAAATATCTAACTATAAAGCGTTAGTAAGGGGAAAGTCGCCTATCAGTGAAGTGTTCCTTAAAGATGAACGAGGGAAGGGAACACTGGTGAAGATTTCAGCGGTCTCCTCTTTCCATTCAAATATGGAGGACCTTATCAGCTACATCATCAGGAATGAGCATATCCACTCTGTTCCTGTATTATAAGAAAGTGGACAAACTACCTAATATTATTTGGACTGAAGACATCAAAGTATATTTTTGATCATGCTGATTATTCTAAGACCCTTGCTCCTTTGACTGTGCAATGTATAATTGAAAAAAAAATGTCTAAAAAAGAAAAAAAAAACAATTCTGAAGTAAGTCTCTGACAGCAATGATAAGACTAAAAGGGACTGGAATTAGACCCTTGTATTTGAGTAGTTGCCAGATTTTTCTTGATGAGGAACCTTGGACAGCGGGTTTCATCTTAGAGTCTGTTTGTCACGTCAGTGTTTCATTATAGGATTTTGAAGGCTAAGTGACAGCTTCTGATGCTTTTCTCAACACTCTCCATTGAAATTATTTATGTTTCTGTGTGCTGAGATGCACAGTGTTGGCTTTTAAAGACTTTTTTATGACTTTGTAGTTGACTGTGAGATGAAAAGGACGCAATTCAGTTATCTCACTTGTATTCGTGTATCTGTCCTACAAATTGCTTTAAATAAGTGGATGTAGAAAATACTGTGTGCAGTAATGATAAAAATTAATGAAAGTGCGGGGGCTCAGGTAATCTGTTGCAGGACATGCATTTTCACCTCACTGATGTGTTTATTATCTGGGAAAATTTATTGATCAGAGATGTGCATTATTTAGAATGTGGGGTTTTTCAGTTAGACGGTTTTGCTGTTGTTGTTGACACTGTTTTTGTTTTTTATGATTTTGCTTCTTGTGTTTTTTGCATAAAGGCATGTATGTTATTGTCTTCTGACAAATGGTGCCTAAATACATCTAATTGGTCTCTCTGCTTCCAACCCTGGCCCCAACAACAGTCTATCTTCAAACTCATTGCCAGTGTTTTTCTTTTCAAACATCATTCAAATTACTTCTCTGTTCAAAAGCTTCTACTGATTCTGCTACTCAACCCTAGTGGGCACCAGATGCCAGTATAGCAAGGTATGGCTTTGTCATAGTTTTAATCATCCCCTTCCACATCCTTCTCTATCACTCAGCCTCCTCCCTGTTTTTGTAGTATGGCTAGAACTTCTCCCTGCTCAAGACCTGTACCCGCTCGGTCTTTCAGGATGCTTCTTGTAAATTTTCAGTTACCTGGTTTGAATAGGTATCTCTGACCCATGCCCTTTTCCTCTTCCTCTCAACTCTTAGTATATGAGTGTGGTGTATGTATGTGTGAGTGTGTGTGTGTGTCATTGTGTGTGTTAAGGTGTGTGTGCATGTGTGTATATATATGTGTTTATGTGTGTACATGTGGTGTATATGCAAGCATATATGTGTATATGTATGTGAGTGAGTATATTGTGTGTGTGATATTTCTGCCAATTTATTTGATTTATTTTTGACTCACTACTTAATTTAATTCCCGTGAAGTTTAGAATTTCTGTTGACTTAGATAATTAAATAGAGAAATACTTTATTGTTTCAGTTTCATCTACCAGTTGTCAGACAGATCCAAAAGGAAGATTCAGAGTCAAACATAATAAAACTTTCCCCCTATTGTTGCTGGCTGTTTTTCACTTCCAAATGCCAGGTGATTCTTTCCTGTGATGTGAATGCAATTTCTATAAAGAGAATCTATTAATCTTAATGATGGTAATCGATTATATGTATAACTGTAGCCACACAAGCATAATAGCCACAGATTTGTCCCAAAGAACTAGACAATTGGGAGGTTAGCAAGAAAAACTTAAGGAGCAGCTGTCCTTTACTTTAGACATGCCCATTCTTACTGGAAAGCCTGTATTTGCATCTAGAACAAGTTTCCTGGGCAGCCATCTTGCTGTTAGTTTATGCAATTTCATGATGCATGAAACCCGGCCTCAAGGATCAGTATGGCTAAGAATCATGTCAAGACCTGAAGAAGACAGGATTACCAGCAGGGGAGATTGCAAAACAGAGTTTAACCCTCAGCTTTTCAATCCCCTCCTTTTCTTTCACTTGTAGGTTCTAAAACCTAATCTGATTGCTTTGTACTCTAATTGTTTCCACTGACTATGTTGCATCATCATATCCTATCTGGAAAGGGGAGAAAAGCTTTTAGAGTATGTCAATCCTTTCGTCAGAGAATGAGATAGAGGCGGGTAGACTGTGGCACAACATGGATGCCTATATTCCAAGAGATATGTGTCTTAATTCTTAAAGATATTCTTTGTCTGAAGGTGGATGAGGCCTCCTGAAAATTTTCTGTTATATGAGCTGAGATCTCCAAAGTAAGCAGTGTCTTCCAAGCAGGGAAATAAGTATGAGAACAATTACCATCGACTTGGAGAGCCGTTGCCTGCCCATTTGTTGCTGACCTGAAATTGCAGATTTAACTGGCTGGGCAGAGCGTGGCTTCCTTTTTTAGATCATTTAGATATGCTCTGATTTAAATGTATTACATGAAGAGTCTATTTAACCATATATATATGCTTTTTCATTCCCCTGGGATCTGATAATGTTTGGGTGGATTGTGTGATTAATTAAATGCAGATGGCTTTGTGCTTGTACAAGAATTTTACATTGTTAAGGGAAATTGAATAGATAAGTAAAAATAGACTCTGTTGCCATTTGCTAAGGACAAGTTAAATGACTCATCTTCAGATTGTCTATCCTTGCCTTAAATTTGATGGGGGTGTTATGTTATGATAGTTTCTTGAATAATTAAGTTAAAACTGGTTATGAAATCATTGTTTAGTAGGTTTTGCTCAGATAGTTTTCAATATGTAGAATTTTTCTCTAGCAATAGAACAAATTTCTCTAATTGGACTTAATAACAGAATCCATCTCTTTTGGAAAGTGAATTTTCTATAAAGTTAATCTAGGTATTGAGATTTGTTGTGGATATACATGGTCTCTTGTGTGATGAAGGTGGCTTAGAACTGATAGCCTTATGAGTTCTGAATAAATCCTTATTGAAGGCATTAAGTAGAAGACTTTAAACAATCCTGAATCTTAGAGGGTGATCTAAATATAGTCATGTGCTACTTGAAATTTTGTTCTGCTAGGGATGTGTGGTCTACATATATGATACTGTCCAGTTCATAACCTAGGCGTGCAGCACACATATTTTTTTAGGTTTATGTGAGTACATTTTATGAGAAAATTTTCTTAATGACATATTTCACAAAATGCATCCACGTCCCTAAGGAATGCATGTCTATGTTTATTGAATCTTGAATTCTTATAAAACAATTAATCAGCAGAGTTAAGATCTTAAAGATTTAATAGGTCAGTCTAATTTATTAATCAAAATAATTATCTTAGGCCTTTTCAATTCAAATTTTAGACAGCTTGCTAGAAAAATCAATTTATTATCACAGAAAATAGCCTAGCATATTGTAAAGAAAATAGGAAATGGCCTGATCACTTTCAAAATAGAACCAAAGTAAAAGAAAATAATGAAAACAATTGTGTGTGTGTTGTTATGTGTGTATGTGTGTGTGTGTGTGTGTGTGTGTGTGTGTGGGCAGAGAGAGAGAGAGAGAGAGAGAGAGAGAGAGAGAGAGAGAGAGAATCACCAAGCATAATAAACTCCAGTAGAACTGTATGACCCCAGTCTGTCTTATTTTACAGTTTTAACTTAGACACTTTTTAAAACATGAAGACAAATTTCAGCACCCTCTAGAAATCTAAAAAATGACATTAAACTGAGTGGCTGCTTCACAGTTGTTTAAATCTAATCTGTTTGTAAAGAGTCTGATGGAACAATGGAAAGTGTATTTGATAAGCTCTTACACATGAAGACCATCTGGGCAGCAACAAGTGCGAGATGACAAGCCATATTCAGATGAGTCTAAAAATGGAAACACATTATTTGGAAGAGAAACAGTACAAATGGAGCCGTGCTAAGTCAAAACGAGTAGCTTCTTTGACTTAATAGGTTTTGAGACTATGAATGTTATAATCCATGCATCATATAAAAATTATTCTCATCCTATGGAACATTCAGATGAGTTAGGAGCAAACACGGGGCACATTTGCAGAAACACAAGAAGCCAGGGCTTACTGGAAATGAAGTGCGGAGAGTGCAGCATTTTCAAAATTGAGTTATAATTTGCAAGGTAAAAACCCAGGTGTCATTATGTCATCTTGCAGGACATTTCCCAACTCAAGATCCTGAAACTGTTCTCTGTATGTTAGAGATCCTTTCCACATCGTAAAAACCATCACAACAATGAACCCAGGCTGTTTGCTTATATCTTGAAATGGGGACACCATTCTCCCATATGCATAATATTTCTTGAGCATTTATGTAGCACATAGTTGTGCTTAGAATTATTGAATCACTGCAGTGGATATAAAATAGATAGCCATTCCCATTTCACAGACAAAGCAGTTGAGCCTACAGAGATTAAATAGCTTTGTTACTTATATCCGGTAAGTTATAGAATTTGTTTTGTGTCTGGTTCTGAAAGCCAAATTCCCACCACTGACCTATTCTCTTCATCGATTCTGGAATCCTGTGGCAAATGACTACTGTATATTGTCAGCCAAGCATTGGTGGAAGGCAAGAGATACTTTTAATCACAGAACACAAAAATAAATATGCATGCATTTTAAAGAGTCTTAAATATCTTTGTGGAAAATTCAGCATAACTTTGGAATAGTTATCTGTGATGATTATTAATGTAAATTTGGCAGACTCTGGAATTGCTGGAGACAAGCCTAAAGCATGTCTTAATGATTTTCTAGATTAGGGTAAGTGACGTATGTGACACTCGTCCATGCAGTGGGATACTGCATGGAACTGACTAAAAAGGAGAAAAGTCGCTGTGTATCAACATTCGTCTCTCTTTCCTCCCTGAATTCTGAAGTCATGTGACAAGGTGCCTCAGGTTCCACCTGTCGTACATTCCCTGCAAGGACAGTGTGTATTCCCTTTAAGTGTGAGCAAAGAGAAACCCTTCCAGACTTAATTTGCTTTTTAAAGACAATATCATTATTGTTACATTGTGTGTGTATGTGTGCGTGTGCATATGTGTGTGTGTATGTGTGTGGTGCAGGGAATGGCTGTATGCACTTGTGCATGTGAAGTTTTAGACTTCCAGAAGATATCATGCGGGGGCTGGAAACTCTTCGTTTAGTTATCAGTTGAGGAGACATGCTTTTTCGTAGTTTCTTCGTGGCAGTTGGTGTGTCTCTATCTTGGCACATTGTCCCAAAGTACAAATGAGGACAAACTGGTTCGGAGATGAAGCTGGGGATTATGGCCTTCTCCAGGTCTAATTGAGAGTTGGCACAGCCCATCTACTCTAGACTTCCTCCTCCTTAGGCTATTAGGAAGTGAATGTAAGGATTTCTTTTGTTGCCAAGGCACTTGTCTTCTGCTAAAACAAAGAGGCATCCTTGCTCCTTCATAGCCCTCCCCTTAATTAGCTCCAGTGACGGAGGACCTGGACTCAGATGTCTTAAGTATTCGGTGCCTTGGTGTTGTAGTCATGGTAGAAGAGTTGCTGGAATCTAAAACATTATTTTTAAAACCAAACCCGTCCTTCTGAAGGCAGGCTTATTGTGTCTAGGAATATTCAGTTGAAATGGCTTCTGCATACTGATGTAGCAAGAATCGCGACAGTAGAACGGATAAAATGTGCATCCCAGAGGCACTCTTCAGAACTTCCTGAGTGATGTTCCTCGATGCTCAGTTTGTATTAACAGTTAAATTAAAAGTGAGATAAATTGAGGTAAGTTCCGTCACATGGCAGCATCGTAACAGGTGATCCCGTCGGATCAGTATTTCAGATACTGGCTGATACCTCAGAAGAGTAAACTCTTAAACCCAGGACGGTAACCTGAGCATTACTGTTCTCCTTTAATCATGATTAATTAAACTCCTTGACGGTGAGGTCATGGGAGTCCCTCCCACCTCAAGCAAATTCATTTTCAAAGAGCACCTGCTTTTACATTAATTTGCAAGCGTCTTCTATTATTTAAATTTGTTTTTACTTAAAATAATGAGTAAATTTAAAATGTTACCTAGTGGAGGCCTTGGTGCTATAAATGTTTTACAGTACAGGGTGGTGAAGGGTGGGCTTAGAAAACAGCATGCCACCTCTACAAAACATTTTCTCGTTGCCTTAAATTAGACAGCCACAGCCTGGTGCAGGCTGACGGTGAGCTGTGCAAAAGGTCAGGCGCTGGCACCATTGTCTTTTGTTTGTGTTGTTATTTTTCTGGCTGTTAAATGGTACTGTTGGGTTTAAATAGCTACTTTGCATTCCTATGGGGATATTGTGTGTATTTTTATGAATCCATCATGGTTTACTTATTTTGCGCTCCTACCTCTTCAGATTAAAAATTCATAATTTTTTTTTTTGGTGCGGCATTTTAAGTCCAAGGCTTTTAAGCATCCACGCTTCTTGTGGTCAGTGCACAAGGGGAACTGCCCTTTAATACAGAATGCAACTGTGGGAAGTGCTGGTGAGGAGAGCATAATCCACATGAGATCTTAAGACCTGAGAATTATTTCTTGACTGCCTCCTGCTTTTCTACTGAACTCATTTGACTCTTAGCTTTTAGAAATAATATGCAGAATTAATTCCCTTTTAAAAGCAGCAGGATTTTTTTTCATGCGCCATCCTTTTTATTCACAAGGGTTTGCATTTTTATACATAAGACAGAGAAAAGAAAAGCAAGCACAAAAATAAGATTAAGAAAGCTGGATGGCTTAGATGCATTGATATAATATCGGCAACCCTAGAAACAGTCTTAATGCAGATTCATATAACAGTTTGTTTACGAATTGTCATATTTATAATAAACTAAGACATGAAAATGTTCCCATGCAAACTTTTGGTGGGCACATTTGTATTTCATGGAGTGGGTAGTATGGCTGACTTAGGAGATTTCTGCTGGAAAAAAAAAGATGGAGGCACTGAGTAGGTATTCTGATATACCTTGTTCTTTTGCTGCTATCTTCTTGCCACTTCCACTCTGATGCTCCTGTCCTTTGGTATTTTTCATAGTTTGACAAGTAGCAGTAATGGTTCTATTAGCAGCAGCAAATATGCTGAGCTTGCCTTTTTAGGTGAGTGTGGCGTCACTGCTGCTTTTTTGTCTGCCCTTGTTAGTAAGTGCCCTTTACTGACTCTGTAGGAGCTATCACCTAGAATTAAACATTTTCCGCTAGACTTGTCCTGGTGGTGAGCAAAACGATTATAGTGTATGATGCCACCTTCTCACTGGCAGGTCCATACGGCTGAGATTACAGTAAGGTCCTCATAAATTTGTATATGATGCTATTGTTGTATACTAGGTCTATAACAACTATTTGAAGCAATGCTTTTCAGAGAGCAGAGTAAGATAGAAGCCACTGTAAGTCTTATCATAGACATACCTGGGACTTATTAGTGTGAAAAATCTGGATCTATAATGGTTGGGTTTACATGAGCTGGAAAACTGACATGTTTTTCTAGATGAAGACAGCTTCTCTCAGCACAGGTCCGAGAATGCTGCCTCCGCAGAACAAAAAGCAGTCAACCCAAACAGAATCTTGCATTTCTCTAATTTTAGGGCTATCATTTATATTCCACTCTGAATGTATGTCTTTTCTTGTTTTACTCAGCAAAAAGAGTTTCTTTTTATTCTTCAGCAAATGTACAGAACCCACAATATGCAGAGGCCTATAAGCTAGAAGGAGTTTTGAAGAGTAGCGCACAAAGGAGAGTTGGAGTCATTTTTCCTGTCTGACTCTGAAAATCAGCAATAAACACAGGATGTTTTTTCCCCTCTTTCAAATCCATTCTTCTGCCCCTGTCTTCTGGGCAGACTTCCTTTTGTAGTTCATCTTCATAACAGCTTCAGAAGCCTGTATCAACTTTTTTTCTACATCATAATCCATCAAGTGTAGCATGTGTGTGTGCTCGATCTCAATTAAAGAAATAAGGCTTTGAAATTTGATTTACCGCTCTCCTGGAAAACTTCAGGCTTTTAGTTATACAGATGCTACAAACAATTCAGAGGCATATTTTCCTTTAAAAAGGTAAGAAAAATATAGAATTACTCTAATACATTGAATTGCTCTAACTCTGAGATATTTTAGGGTTGCAATTCGAAGATGAAATTCAAAAAAGAACCCTACAGTTTATTAAGGGAAAGATATTTTGATAGTCAACTAACCAAGGAGTAAGATTTTTTTTTTGCCCTATTTTGGAGGCCTTTGTCCAACTCATGAAGGAAGATATTTAACTGACTGAGATGGCTAGTTTTTAATATTAGATACAACTTAAAAGCAACAGGCAAGATTCTAGAGGACAGATTGTCTACAGTGGATTGATTGGTCAATGGGCCTGTTTGGGGATTGTCTTATGTTAATAGATACTGGAAGACACAGCCTATTGTTAGTGAAATTTTCCTACACAATAGGTGATGTACTATAAAAGGTTAGAGAAATAGAGCTAAGTATCAGTAAGCTAGTGAACACCTGTACATATATTTCTCTTTGTTCTTGGCTTTAGATCTGATATGATTAGCTGTTTGAAGAGTTGTGACCTCTCTACAACAATGGATCCTAACCTGAAATTGAAAAGTGAAACACATCCTTTGGTCTCTAAGTTGTTCTTGTCACAGAATTTACCACAGCAACAGAAATGAGACTAAGACAATGGCCAATATTAAACTTTTGATTAAATGAAAAAGGAAGAAAGAATGCAAACAAAATTTGAAGGCCCTGAAAGTGATTTCCAGTGAACGTGCTATGAATAAATAGCAGCGTAGGGCAAACAATTGGATTATGGCCCTGGGAGGGCAGGAAACATGAGCTTTTCTGAGGAACATGCCAAGGTGTTTTGCTTCTATCTTTTAGGATCATCACTAGTTCATAATAGATGTGTTAGAGACATGGAAGCAGATCGGATGGGGAGTCAAAATTCAGGGGCAATTGTTCAGCAGGGCCTGTAGACAGACAACAAGTGACTTCACGAGTTGAGGAGAAATGAGGAAAGGGCATGAGGCAAACTACTGAAGACTCATGTGACAGAATCAGCAAATCATGGGAGGATGTGGGTGTGCCGTATTGACAAGCCTGGCAAAGGAACAGACAATAGTGCTAGTATTCGATAAGAAGTAGGCCTATAAAACATCAAGAAATATCACCCAATCGATCAGTCATCTCTCTTCTGTTGTAGCACTGTTGAAGCTTGGGAAACAAGGCATATTACAGATGTGATTCATTTATTTTTATTTTTGAAAATCTGAGCTATTAGCCAAAAGGTCATTAGTGATATTTATTTTTGTGTAATGTGGTACTGTTTCTAATTTACACCTTACTGGAAATTTTTATATACATAAATTTCCGATAGGTTTTTCCTTTTACGTACTTCTTCCCCCTCTCTCTCTTTGTGCGTTGTAAGCGAACCATAAGGTATCGTAAGAGAGATCAATGCTACATTAAACTTTAAGAAACTACTTCATCAAAACCACATGCTTCATTTCCTGAGGATTGTCAGCAAGCCTGGGGAAAAGCATGTCTGAAACTCGTATTGTTATCAGTGCTTCTTGTGTTACTGCTTCCTTGCCATTAGGATGCTCTCAAATACCAGTCTCTTCACAGAGCCATGAAGGATGTGTGCAGCAACTTCGCTGGGGACTTTGAAAAAGTGGACATGATGGTGTAAGTTCTTACGTTCTTGGATCATTTCTAACATATCAAAAGTTATTAATGTGTTCTGTGTGGCTATTTTTTTACCTTGTTTTAAAATTCCAAAATGGCAGGTCAGACTAGGCCTCACATTGACTGGATTTTTTAAATTAATGTTTAATAAGATGGGATGACTGCCAGACCTTAGAGCACTGGACATGGCTTAGGTAAGTGTAGCTATTTTCTTCACTTCTTGATTGGATCCAACTAGAAAAGAGCACCTGCTGGAACCCCCCCCCAACCCGCCCCCTGCAACTCAGGTTTTTTATAGATAGGGTTTCTCTGTGTAACCTTGGATTTCCTGGAACTCACCTTGTGCACCAGATTGGCCTCCAACTCACAATGGTCCTTCTGCCCCTATTTCCATTGTGCTAGGATTAAAGGCATGTGCCACTGCCGCCTGGCAAAAACAGTTCTTTTTCTAAGCTATTCTTAAGTCTTTCTTCTTCCTTGCTTCCCACTTCCTTGTTATCCTTCATTTATTTCTGCCATTATTATTTTTGTCATTGTCTTTTTAAAATAAACTTCTTTTATTTATGTGGTGCATTGTGAGTGTACTTGTGTATGTGTGTGTGTGTGCTCATCGAGATCAGAGTGGAGGTAAGTTGAATACCTTGGAATTTGAGTCAGAAGCTTTTGTGAGCTGCCTGGTATAGGTGCTGGGATCCAAATTCTGGTTCTCTGATAGAGAAGTATATGCTCTTAACCCTTGGGCACGTCTCCATCCAGTCTCTCCCTCATTATTCATGTATCAAAGAAGACTTTACTCTTCACTAACCATTCTTTAAAATCAAATAGCAAACATTAAGTTCTATTCTATTTGATGACTTCATTAAAACCACAGCTGCACTATCATTTATTTATTTCAAGGACCTGTACAAAGTTAGAATTATAAATATTCATTATGAATTTTGTGAAGAGGAATCAGGATTGATAAAATACAAATGTTTTGTGCCCAATGGTGCTTAAGATTCTTTGGGAAGGAATATATATATATATATATATATATATATATATATATATACTCATTTTTTCATTGACCATTGAGATAAACTTGGAACAGCAGTTTATAAGAATAAACTCATGCTTTTAAAAATTGACCACAACAATATAATTTTCCACTTGTTTCTCTTTGGTCCAATAGAGTTTCGAGAATATACAGGCTATTAAATGCCATTCTGGAGCTTGTTGCAGAAGTGTTCCATTTTAGACAATAGTGATGGGAAATAAGAACCAAATGTTTTCACTTTTGGAACGTAAAAGATACATGTAAACTAAACATTATGAACACTCAGAGATTTCCAAACCAACATGCTCCGTATACTATGCTCCTCCTGAGAGGCTGTCAGCTGAGAATCCAGGAAGGAACTCTCCTTATCTTGCAATTTATTGCTCTCAGGAACTTTTTTTTTCAGTTTTTCTTACCAGTTTCACTTTAAATTTTCACTTATACTTTCCACCTTTTGTACTTAGTGTTAATATAAACAATGAAAATAGTCTTTTCTTTAGAATTAGAGTAAGAGTGGGGAGAAAATCTATATATTCAGCTCAAATAAAGGAATTGCTAACTTCATTGATATATGTACTCCTTTATTTATACCTCAATGCCTTTTAGAAAAGCCCCAGAGGTGTTTACAGTCTTATTATGTGGCACTTGTTTTGGGCCAACTATTCTGTTGTTGGTTTTAATCCTCCCCAGCACTTAATTAAATAGACCCTGGAATTCTAATTTGAAATCCATGGCATCTGAGGGTAGGAAAGGTTAAGTAACCCTCTGCGGAACTCAAAAGTTAGTAGCAACTCCAGTGGCAAGAATGGGATACACTCAAGTCTCCATTTACAAAGACTATAAAATTCATTTTTCAAAATAGTACACAACTATGCATGCTTGACTGTCAGGGGACTTTTCAAGCATAAATAACACTTTTGTGAATTTTATGTCCAAAAACATGGTCACTGAACATAGATAATAATGAACATTGAACCTGAAATATCCACACATCAAAGTCTTAGAAATTAAAAACATAAAAGAATTAAACTGAGTGGATAATGGTGTCACTAAGCATAAAACATTCAGTGTGGATCTGTTAAAAATTTGAAATTAACTCTTTATCACTTGAATTATACTTGAAGATCATTAACGTATGATGTGTGCAACATACATCTACTTGGTACACATCAACAAACAATATCTCTTGTGAATGAACACGGACTGTGCCCTCAAGAGGTCTATAGACTAGAGTACACAAATTTTGAGGCTGGAAAACACGTTAATTGTTGTTTAGGATGAATATTTATACCATTTTGTACTGGAATCTTTTAGTTAGAAGTGTAGGCTTTGCAGTCATTCAATTGATATTTAAAATTTATCACTACCATTTATTAGCTTGTGGTCTCTGGGGCTTTAAATGATCTACCCCGCTTCCATTACCTTGTATGTATATAAAGGGAAGAAACCCATAAAGCTCATTCCATAGGGCTGTGTGACAGGTGACTTTACAGAACTTACTGTGTGTCAGATAGTATATCAAGTAGTCTCTAAAAAAGAGCTAAGTGGGCACTAATACTGTTCTTTTTGAACCTTTAAAAGAAGTTCATGTACATAAAGTGTTCAGAGAAATGGCTTGCACATAATAAAAACTCAATAAATGTTAGCTCAATAAATATTAACTTTACCAAAGACTCAGGAACAGATATTGAAAACAGAGCAAATGTCACACGCATAAACTAAAGAGAAAAGAGTAAGTACATACTACATGCTGGCTGAAGTCAGACTTGTGAGCTTGTTTCTAATGGTCAATAAAGAGACTCTCTGAAGGGGCATGAGGCACAGAAAACTTCTCAATTTCTACTTATCAACATATGAAAAATGGGCAGCTGTTAACTCTTCAGTATCATAAAACCAGAGGTGCTTAACTCATAGAAACTCAATAAAATGAGACTTCTACCTTGTGGAAATTTGTGAGGTCATCAAGGAATCTTATTTTGGTGATTTGAAAAAAACGGAAAAGAATACAATGATTTATATGCATGCATATTCCTTATTTGTTTTTTGTTTGACCAAATTATGGTTAATAGGAGTCTAAGAGCATGGTTCTCTGGTTTAGAATAATGACTTATTGATGGGCTTCTTTTCTTCTTTTAAATATTTATTATTATTATTATTATTATTATTATTATTATTATTATTATTATTTCTGTGCTGAGGATCTACTCAGGGCTGCATGCATGCTCAACAAACACTTTGCCACTACACTCTGAACCATGGAGTAATCTTCTTTTTTAAAAAATGTTTCTTGCTTTTTCTAACCACAGTATACACAGTCACTATTATGTGCTGGGAAAACCATGGATACCTAAGACATTTTCTACTTAGACTTTCACTAATTTCTATATTTAGTAAGCTTTTACCTAGATACCATGTTGTTTAAAACTAGGGGTATTAATAGAGATATCTAAATAAACTATTTCTGACTCTTAATAGTCATTTAACACTGATACATAAAAGCATCTAAAAGTCCCCTATGCTTTTCAGCTCTCCCTGACTTTGACTGTTAGGGCATATTTTCCCAAGTCAACTAACCTTGGACATGAAAATTCATTCATTTTCTCCAGTCTACAGCAGACACATTGAGATACACATTACATCATCTCTGAATTTGCCTTCTTCTCCTTTTGGAACTGTATCTGTCATTCTGTGTGTAGTTTGGGTGAGGGGAGCTTGAGCAACTGACCTTGGAGACGAGGTGAGCTGAAAATAAGAGGACTCCAGCCAAGAATCCCCACAGTAGACATGAAACGCCTGTAGTTGGATAAGTCATCATTTAATTCCTCACAAATTTATTAAATATTTAATAGGAGCAAAATCAACATAAAGGCATGGATGTAGAACATTGTTTCTTAGTTATTTTATGTGCCAAACAAATAGAACTTCAGATGTGGGTGATGAATTAAGAAAGAATGTGATATGGATAAGCAGAGAAGTTGAAGAGTAATTTTCTTCCCATATTTGAAGCAAATATGGAAGGCAAACCTTCTGATAATTAGATTTTTGTATTCAGAAACAAAATGCTTGTTGGGTTAAGTATAACTATATCAATATGTAGAAGCAGCTCCCTGAGCTCACAGACACCGCTCATTTTTATGAAGCAATTGTCTGACACAACTACCTGATGCTTGTAAAATATGGCTGCAAATGTATGCTCTGGAAATATATGCTCAGACCACTTTTCAGAGCTATATAGGAGTTCCACTGTCACCTGGCAGCCAGATTGAAATCTTACCATGCTATTATTTTACATGGAGTAGACTATGACACTGACACCAACTCTAGGTTTTAATAAGCTAAAAGAAAAATAGTCAATTAATCGGCATGATGCACAGGTTTTTAGAAGCACAGCTAATAAATATAGGAAGCCTTTTTATTTTACTATAGTATTTGCTCTAAAACAGAAAAAGGAGAGAAAGGGGTGATGATGTACTGTCATGCGAACCCCTTTATGAACTGTGTTTTTTACGACACTGCAGTTGCTCCTTTGACACACTGGTATTCGTGGAACAGGAGAGTAAACAGGCTAGTAAATCATAGGCACACATCTAGCCAATAAGAACTGACTTTGGGTATAGAGAGTGATAGTTTTTATAACTTTATTTATCCTGCTGCATTTCCTTTTGCTCTATTAGTCTTTGTTCCATGAAATCTCTTTCTTTAATAGATTCTCTTCTTGAGACATTTTAAAATGCATCACACGCCAAATCCAATTCAACTAAGATACTTAAATGCATGTTGTTTCAATTAAATATGAATGATTCGAAAAGAGTATGCTTGTAATTGCATAAAACTGCCTCTCCATATTATATACATTGCGGAGATGAATGTTGTCAATGTATACAAGAACCAAAGTTAAGTTTTTAAAAAAAACACATAGAATAAATTATTCACATCACATACGCCTATACATCTGATAGTGCAATTAGCAATCAAAAGAACTACATATGGTGATGTAGTGGAGGAATCGTGGGTCTTGTGCATCCTGCTGTTGATGATTCAGGTTCTACTTTTTGCACATTTTCTATTAAATTATTTTACACTAAAAAGATAAAAATAAAATAACATGTTTTCTTTATTTTAGTTCCTTTAAAAATCATCCTTCACACTTTTCTTCCACGTCTGGCTCTCATTTCCCCAGTTTAGATAGGACTTGTTTTTCTTATCTTCACTCTCTTTCCTGATCTGCAGCACTAACACTTGTAACAATAATAGAAGCCCTAACCCCAGATCTGGGGAGATCTGGAAGGCCATCAATGTAATTGCTCTGCATTTGGTTGGTTGCTGACCATTCTAGAATAAAATTCCTTGGCACTCCTTTCAACAGTTCCAGGAATTCTTGCATTTTTCCCATTGTTTATTTCAGTATTTTCAAAGTTGTATACATTATCAAGTTTGTCACTTTAACGGAAAGAACTATGACTTTTCTAATTGTTATTTCATTATAGTGGCCCCAATGTTTTACCACTCCCTTCTATTTGAACTGCATTCAGCCTCTTTTTTTCTTTATTCAATGTTGGACCTCTATCAACTAGAGCAAAAGATTTACACCTTTAAGTAGAATAGATTTCTTCAAAGTGCCCCTTGGAAACATGTAGAAACAACCAAAGGTTTTCCAAAAGTAGGCTGTTGTGCATGTTCTTTATTGCCTTATGTACTCTTTGTTCTCTAGCATGTCTGCCTTGTTCTATGTGATGACTTGAAGTTCTTTACATTCTGGCTAGAGTTATTTGCATTTGCGTTATGCACTGTATATGTATGTTCATATTTGTCTATGTGCATGCTTGTATATGGAGGAACTAGAGGTCAGTGTTAGGTGTTAGTCATTCTCCAGATTATTATCTTGAAGATCACCTCTTAGCCTAGTTTGTTGGCCAGTGAGATTTTGCTATTTGCCTGTTTCTAGCCCACTCACAGAGGTTACAGATGCAGGATATCCCATCTGGCTTAAATTATATGGATTTGGGGGATCCAGAATCAGATATTCATGCTTGTGTGACAGAACTTTACCCATTAACGTATCACTTCAAAACCCAAAGTGACAGATTTTATCTGTCATGAACTTCATCTATTTATGCCTGGACAATTAAAAAAAAAAAGCATAGTTATAATTAGAATTCACTCAGATGGGATATACTGTTCAGTAAATGTGTCTTAACTATTTCAAGAAAAAGGTTATGCATCTAGAAGTTAATTCAAAAAAGTGATTAAGCTTAGTATTTAACATTTAAGGGATTAAACCCTTCTTAAAGCATGGGTACAAAAACTTACAGAAGATAGTTTAAGTTTTAAACTTTATCTGATAGCATTTTGAAAATGTTGGGCACAAGCTCCTAGATTGAGTCTTGTTTAATAAGGTTGCCAATAGATTTAGCAAATACACTTATTTCCATCTGTAATTTAACCGTGAAACTATTTTTAGTTGGCTAATTAAAACAAACTAAAAATGAACAAAAGCACCCAGAAGAAGGGCCTCTACTTGTGGTGCGCATTGCGAAGCCTGCTTTACTGTAAGCATGGAAGGAATACAGTTGTGTTAAGTGAGCTATGATTAATCACACAGTGATGGAAGGCCTGTTTTCTATGATTGTTAGTTATCATCTATAAAATGGATGCACACATAATCATTGGCAAAACTTCTTGTCATGTTTTTACCAACTATTGAGTTACATTCCTTCAATCAAAGTTGTGTGGACAGTTAATGTTTCAGATCTTTTGTAATTTTCATAATTTTATGCTTTTAGTTTCTAACCTTTCATTGAGATCTAGTCACATATGATTCAGTACTTTAATGACTTCCCAAATTGGCACTTTATAAAAAGCACAGTAACTCACATAGGTCTATGTGGGATTTGTTAGATTTCTTTTGAGAAAACACAAATGTGTTCACACCTAGAAGTGAGCTGAGCATCACAAGTTGACGCCGACTTGTGAGTTTTACTTGTCATAGATGAATGAGCCTTGGTTTTTGTTAGAAAAGATACAGTCCACAATAACAAGCTAGAAAATATTTAATGATAATAATATAAAAATAGATCCTAAGACTCCACTGTCAGAGAATTTTACCTCACTTCTCCCTCACAGGCAATTAGAAGTTAATCTAGTTTTTAGGTTTTAAATATTTTTGTTTTTCTATTCTTCTTTACCATTATTGGATATACTCTGTGTAGTTTAAGTTATATGTCTTCTCAGCAGCAACAATTTTTGTAGTTAACTGAATAGACTATTAACTGATAGTAATGAAGCCCATTACCCACTCATTGATGGTCCACCAAAGGTATGACAAGCTTCCTACTATTACACTCACGCACACACACAAACACCCATACACACACCACACTTCTGTTTGTGCATGAATTTGAAAAGATTTCTAGTCATTTACTCATTAATTTAAGTCAAGACACACTGATGTTCTTGCCATTTGACAGACATTGTCTAAGCACTGGGTATGCAGCTATGAAAAAGAACAGTTACTTTCCTTTAGGCAGTCGCTGTCTAGTGAATAAGAAAAATAAGTGTATTAGCTCTCAAGTACTGTGATTCCAAATCTAATTGAAAAGTAGATTCAGTGCAACAGCAATGTTTTGGATGGTCAGAATATTAGTCTTATCCCAGTTGCTAAACCATCTACAGGTCTATCATATCTCAAATCCATAATAAAGGAAAGACTCTTGTCTTAAGCAATAAGAGTCAACATTCTTAAATGAATTTACTAGAGCAAGATAAAAGGATGATAATTCTCCAAAGCATATTTGGAGTATACTTACATATGTATATGTATATATGTAAATGTATATTGTATTACTTTCCCTCTGCTAGACCAAAGAAGGGTTATAAATTCCCTTTAAACATGGTCATTTATTTGTTGCCTTAGTTTTCTGGAGGTCAGAATATGGAAATGCAGCTTAATGAGCTAAAATTCAGGTGTCAATGGGTTTGTGTTGTTTTCTGGAGTCTGAGAAAAGTTCTGCTCTCTTACCCCCTTTAGCTGGTTGAGACATCTGCAGTCTTTGTCCTACAGCACTCTTCCCTCTTCAAAGTCAGCAATGATTGGTTAAGGTGTTTCCACATGTTAATGTTCTGACACTTGTGTCTCCATCTTCCACAGAGTCTGTGTGTTATACTTCCTCACCTGGGTAATCAAAAACACCACCGTTAAAAACAAAAACAAAACCCAAGCTTTAAGAACCCTTAGTTTTACTTTAAATCTCAATTCTCCCCTACTATGTGGCATAATGTATTTATAGATTCCTGGGATTTGGACATTGTATCAAATAAGAGGGACATGATTCTGAAAACAGCAACCTCAACAAAACAGAAAACCACACACACACATACACACACACACATTTTCATTGACTAATAACTATTGGTGTGAAAATATAAAAATAATGAACTGCTTTGCATTCCGAAACAAGAGTGATAAGGACTTAATGATTTTGTTAACAACCTTCTCCATTACATTTTTGTGTGCTATATAGAGACAGAAATGATGTATATAAACAGATATAAAGTATCACAAAATGCTTTGAAAAGATGGAGCAAATTTCTTCTCGTTATGTGATAATGAAATTCAGAAGAACAACCTGTGAAATGAAGAAGATGCGTATTTTTTTAATCTATCCCAAGTCAAACATATATACGACTACTGCTACAAAAGTTTAGAGCTTAGTAAGATTTCGCATCAACCGACAAATTTAAAAGTCCAATTTCCTTCATATTTCTCTCAAGCTTACTTAGTGAATCAGCTATTTAGTACCACTAAGCTAACACATAAGGCACTCAACACATGCCAAAGATTTAGCAACCTGTTTTCTGTCTAGTGTCAGCACAAGGGACAGCATTAGCCTCAGAAGAAACCCTTGGCTCCACTGTAGAAAGCACCCCTTGTGTTTCTCTCACTATCATCCCTAAGAAATCTTTTTCTATGATGTTTGCATGTACACAGGAGTGCTTCTGGGCACGCGTGTGGGTGTACATGTGTATCTTCCACATGTATGTACAGGCAAGAGAGCAGCCTCAGATGGTGTCCTTCAGGAGGTATCTACCTTGCGTTTTGAAATTGGGTCTCTCATTGGGTTTTGGGACTCACACATTAAGATAGAGTGGCTCAGAAGTAAGACCAAGGGATCTGCCTTTCTCTGTCCCCATATCACTGAAAATATAAACATACATCACTGCACCTGACTTTTTTTTGGGGGGGGGACTGGGTGTCAAATGCAAGTCTTCATTCTTTGACAGTGAGAACGGTGCTGCCTGGTCCAGCTCCACTTTCATGATTCTTAAACAACTTTTTAAGCGAAGACCTATTTTCACTTTAGAGCAGGTCCTGTAATATGGTTACTCCCTTCTTGCTTGTCTCAACAAAGCAATAACATGAATTTACATGTGATAAAACACTTGGAGAAGAGAAAACTGATACAGAAGAATCCCCTTTGGCACAAATAACAGTGCCGGTGCAGAGCCGAGTCAGGGATTGAAATGGAGGAGGGTCAAACAGTGGGCCATCCACCCTGTGTTTCCTCTGAAGGCAAAAATCTTGTCATCTTCAACATGTCTGCTGTTCACTTGTTAAACAGTGTCTGGTATGGGATTAACTTTTGCAAAACACTTGTAGGAATGGATTATATTTGATGGCCTTTGGTAAAAACTATTCACATCTCTTCTAAACAGATAGAAATGAAAGTAGTAAAAAAATTCTTGAATGTCTCCCAAGACATTTGTGCAAATGGAAAAAGTTGGTCATTTTCTCCTTTGCAAAATCTTATGTCCAAACGAAATCATTTGAGCAAAAGACCTTTTTAAATACTTGCTAGCTACTAGTTACAATTACACCAGAAAATTCCCTAGAAAGTCCTGATAAAGCTATACAACATAATGTCTCCTCTCTCTTTATTCTCATAAGAAATTCAAACTTTTAAGCATTGTTTTAATATAAATATATTAATAAAATTATTTTTAGAAGCATAATTCAAATATAACCAAGTAAAAATAGAAAAGCCACCCATAATAATAAAGAAGGGTAGAGGAAAGAGTTGAGAGAATCTGTTTGATGCTGTATTTCTTTTATTTTGTTTTCTTTTGAGATTACACTTTGCTCTGTATACCAGGTTAGCCTCAAATTGTAGATCCTCTTTTGTGTGTATTTTGAGTTTTGGGGCATCATGCCTGGTGACTCAACTCTAATTAATTTAAAATATATCTTTCTGGGTTTCTTATATGCCACATAATACTGGCATGCTGTTAGTATAATGTAGTTTATTGCTAGTGGTAAACACACAAACTCAGGGAGTGCAGCATTCACTGGCCTTACAGACTCACTCATATGACATAAACTCTCTTGTAAGACATACAAGAGAGGGAAACACTCATGCCAGGACTTGGACCTTTTAGTTCAACCTATTGCCAACTCTTTGTGCCACCGTGCCATCTGCAAAGGGGGCACAGCTACAGTTTCTATTTCACAGGCTAATATAGGTGCTCACTCAGAAGAGTAAGAATGAATCTTAAAACAAATGAGAGACATGAAGGATAAATTAAATTAAGATATTTTTCTTGTGCCAACTCTGTTTCCAAGGATAACATAGGGAACAGAATTCGAAAATATTAATTGAAGAGAACTGCCTGATCATTATGTACAACTACCTCACCTTAATTCCTCTCTTATTCTTTACTTATGCCATATTTAGTGACTCAGTGATCAGTTCAAAACAGAGATAATGAAGAGGCATGCATAACTAATTTTATTTCAATCCTTAGTTTACTATGCTATTTATATTTGGGACGACTCAGATAGTTAACAGAGAGGCCAAAACATGGAAACCTTAGAAGGGCTGACTTACTTGAGTCATCTCATCATTTTATTGAACATTCATTATTTATAACGTATCTCAAGTAATGCAGAGATAAATTAAATAAGGTGCAGTCTTTGCCTTCAGAGACAGCAGTTTGCAAATGATAATGGGGGAAAACGCGTACATACAGACCATGTCTGTTTAGTGCTACAAGACAGTCACTCCCAATAATCATAGGACAGAGTATGCATATAAAATGGAAAAGGATATAAATGACAATCTGAGTTTTATTTCTGGCAAGAAACAAACAGTTTGAAAATCAGGCGGTGTGCATGGGATGGAAAGCATTATAAATTTATTGAAATCTCTGTGGTCGCTTTAGAAGGAATAACCGATGCTGCCCAGGTAAGTGACTGCATACGCTGGTGAAAATTGCCACAGCAACATTTACTGTAGCTTATGAAAATTTAAATTTTTCTCCTGAAAGTTTTATTGCAAAGAGTAAATACTTTTGAAAACATGATCAGTCGATCTAGTAGTAAAATAATGTTATGATAAGAACATGTACCCGGGAGTTATGATAATGCTAAAAAAATATGTCTGGCTCTAGCTGGCTCAGATCATTTCAAGATGGTAATACAATATCTGTAGGTCTCAAACACGGGAGATAAAAATTCCCTGATGAATACGCCATTTACATTATTGTGAGCCTGAAAACATGTCAAAATAGCTTACTGTTTAACTTCAATCGCTGAAATGAGAGCCTCTGAGGCTGTTATAACTGATTCATATTGAGCCTTCATGACCTGCACAGTAGGGCGTTCCTGGTTCCTTGAGAAGCTCATAAAACATTTCACAATGAGAAAACAGCTTTAGTTTTTAGGAGTTTCAAAACCAAAAGTACAGAAGTATAGCTGCATAAAATCTAGAGTGTTTGGGGGTGTATAAAACTCATCTTATGATTTTCAGTGTGTTGAATCAGCAGCTGTAGGTTGTAGAATAATGATTTATTTCAGTAGCAAACTTTCCTGCAAACACTGGATTAGACATGGGCAGAAATTAATGACATTACTCAGGAACTAGGTCTTGTTCCTGATGGCCACATGCAGTGACTGCTAATGCCCTTTTAAACTTCTATCCTGGGCCCTGCATGGACTGTCTGACTTGACACTGGGCACTACTAAGAAGAGACAAGCCTGCCGAGAGCAAATGATTAATGTAAGCCCTTCTACAGCTAGCCAGAGGCTTATGGAATTCTTTCCCGCAGCATTCCAGAGATAATTGCCTACCATTTTATCTAGGAACAGTTTGGGGCACTTAAAAAAAATAGGTGTTTGATACAGTGGCCCCTACGAGGCTGATGTTACATAGGAAGAAAAATGAAAATCACGATGGAAAATGAAGAGCATTTAAAAACATGCATGCATATGTTGTCTCAGAGGAAAGATGGGTTAGCTTTGAAATACATGTTAGAAGGTTCATTTCGTTACCCATTGAAAAACTGAAAAAAGTTTAACTAATGTCTTTTTTATAGTTTGAAAGAATTGCACAAATTTTCTGAAAAGGGCATGTTTTATGAATTGAAGAGCGTGTCTCTGCTGTCCGTCCATTTACAAAAAATATTTTCTTCAATTTTCGCAGAATAATTCTAACTCTTGTTCTACATATTTCTAGAAAGGAAATCCCAATATAAATAATTAATTCTAATATAAAGCACAGCTTTTAAAATTAGTTGAACACTTATACACCCACACAATATTGCTGTATTTGGATCCATTGTTGACTTATATGAGGCAAGTTCTGTTTCAATTTGGCATCAATAGTTCACAAGAGTGTCTTAGGTTCTAAAATATTGTAGGCAAATATCCATCCCATCATGTTGGGAAGGGGCTAAGAGAGATGATCAACTTTACCTATGCTCAGAGAGCCTAGGTGCTCCAGATGGCTTATTTTCCACTGGCAATTTTGGTTCTTAAAATCTTAGGGAATTCTATTACAACTGAAATAACATTATAAATTAACATTCTAGTATATTGGACTAATAAATGAATGAGAGGTAAAATGCAATAAAAAATAAAAACGGATATATTTTTAGGAAGACATAGACTGGTGGTTCTCTCCAGGCTTTGAAACTGGGCATATGAAGAAATTTTTCTTTATTTGACTCAGGAATTGGATCCTTCCTTAAATTTTAAGAAGTCTATATAACAGGCATCTTTTTGTGATCCTAGCATTTAGAAGTATACTGTATGTTGATTCAGATCTTGCCACATGATTCTCATCCTTCCTCAAACATATATCAAAGGTATTGCTTTTCTTTTCAATTTTAAAAAATAACAAAGAAAGTGTATCACGCTATGGGGAAGTGATTTGTCATTAGGCTGATGCAGACATCCAACATTTAACACAACAAGTTCACATTTTGGGTGAGGGCCATGACAGACCAATTATGTGTTTCCATCTATCCTTCCTTCCTTCCTTCCTTCCTTCCTTCCTTCCTTCCTTCCTTCCTTCCTTCCTTCCTTCCTTCCTTCCTTCCCCCTCCCTCCCTCTCTCCCTCCTTTCCTCCCCCTCTCTTTCTTCCTCTCTCTCTCTCTCTCTCTCTCTCTCTCTCTCTCTCTCTCTCTCTTTCATTCAACTTTGTTCTTTCTGTGATTTCACTGGATCTGGAAAGTGGTGTGGATCATATTTTCTATTGTCTGGCAGTGATCTACAAGAAAAACTGTTGAATAAAAATCCAGTAAAAAAAAATCTAGGCCCACATAACATCTGACATTAGACTGCCCTCAAATTAGGTCCCAATGATTCTTACAAAACAATTCTATAACCAGAAAACATATGAAAATCTAATGCTAATGTGGCCTTGTGGGAGCCAAAGGATCACTTTTCCTTTCTCGGTTTCCTGAGCTCCCTCTCTTCTGCCTTTTCTTTCTTACAGTTTTGGATATTTGCTTTCAGATAATGACATATTACTAGACCTAGGCCTAAGAAATCATACAAGAATGAAACAGTAATATAAAAAATTGTCTGAAATTATAATGTGTTGCCAAGGACTACTTAATACATATTGAATATAATTATATATAATCATATATGGTGAATTATATTAGTGCACATAAAATTACATATTACAATGTGTAGGACTTTACACATAGTAATTGCTATATATTATATGGTATCTATACTTATTCATAGACTAGAATTAATAATAATTGTTAAATATTTTGTAACAAAATTGTAATATTCATTAGCAGAGTTGATGCAACATAAGCGCAGAGAAAGGAGTTTATATTCTAGCTAACTTAAATCACGCTCACGGATCTAGTTTCATTATTCACATGTAAAATGGGAATGTTTATAATTTGCTTACATATTGCCTGTAAGCCCGTAAACACGCTTGATACCTGGAGTCGAGTCTGGCTCAAAGTAAAAAAAAAAAATGTTATTCCAGACAATTCGAATTGAGAAGAATGTAGTAATTTTCTTGCTCATGCATTGGGGGGTGAGGTCAGATGAGCTTTTATTTTGCCATAGAAGCTGGTAAGGAAAGGTCATATTTACTCAAGGTCAACTAATAAGTTATTCTTTGTCATTAGAGCTACGAGGTTTTGGCTTTGCTGTCTTATTTCAGTGCATTAGGCCACAAAGTCATCAAAACAAACCAGCAAAGAGCACCATCAAAGGCAAAAGTAATAAAATCAAAGGATCCTGGAGCAGTGTGATACTAAAAGCCCTCTGCTATCTTAGTCCGCATTCTCAAACCTCTTGAAATGTTATTTGTAAAACTTAAAAAGGCTTGACTGGAAACCTTCATGGCTTTTTAAAGACGCCGTGTATCTCTTGCTGACTCATGAATGCTGAATTAGCAATTGTAATATAGATTTTTGAATATACATCAGAAAAAATGCCAATACTTTTTACATTGCCAAGCCTTTAGGCATTTGCTGTTGAGAAAGCAGTACTATGATTAGCTAAGCAGATGGCTGTTGCTATAGCAGTAATGGAGGGGAATGGGGGAGGGGAAGAGGAGAGGAAGGGAGAACATAACTGAAAGAATGAGAATACCTCAACAAAATGATATGAAATGTTTAACTGAAAATACTGGTACGAATTTCTGTTTTCAGTGTGTGTGTACTTATTCATGTACAGAATATGTCCATTTCCTTGTAGGTATACCAGGATTTTCCTGTCAGAATTAGGAGATGATATAAAAAAGAACAGGATAGGAAACCACAATTTTAGCATTTCCACTTGACTTTGGTGCCTTATTTCCTTGCCTGCTCTGTCAGATGCCCATATTCTTCCTACTGTTTTTCTACTTTGGGCTTGGCAGGGACACCTAACTCGATGCCAGTGCGGTAACCTTAAACTTGCTTCCTTAAGTGGCTGAGCTCATCTCTTCCTTCATGCGGTCTGTGGGATTTTTTTTTCTGTGCTTTTGACTTCACTCTACTACCTTGTACCTTGGCCACACTCATCATACTTCCGTTATTGTGTTATACTTTAAAAAGAAAGCAATAAATATTTAAAGTATAAAGCATTATCCTGCCAGTTGTGAGGATGGATATTTTTAAGTGAGCAGTAATGAGGGGGGAAAATTGGATTTCTCCCATCGTTACAAGGGTCTAAGCAAGCAGAGAGCAATTCTTAAGTTACAGGATCCTACTTGTCCTCTTTCTGTGGAGTAAAGCCAAGGAAAAAAATTGTAGATATTTTAAGAGATAACAAGACAGGGAAGGAAACCAAAGACATCACAAAAGCCTCCAGTGTAGACCCAGCCATCTGCATACAGTTCACAGAACTCTTCTGTTTATTTATGAGTCGTGGAATGTGTAAAGCCAACTCCTAGCTGTAAAAGGACATACAGTTGCTCTCATGTTATTTCTTTGCCCTCCCTTCTTCTTCTTCTTTTTTTTTTTTTTTTCTGTTTTGTTCATTGCAGAACCAGGAATTTGCTTTCTTGTGTACAGAGATCCAGTGCCATGCAAGTGAATCCCACTTGGGAGACTTCAAATTTCTGTGCTTGAACAATGAAATGACAACTAAAAATTACACTTAAAAAAAGAGTAAAAGGATTTACATAAAGGCAATAGATGTTGATGTCCATATATTGAAGTTCTGCACCTGCCAATAATACTTTAGCTCTAATGTCCTCTGTAAAAGAAACAGAAGTAAATTGAAGACAGAAACATTAATTTTCTCGTGTAATGTGCTTCTCTTCAATATAATAATCTTAGATTGTTACAGACACAAGGAGGATAAGGAAAGAAGCAGTATCTTTTACTATAAGATCTCACAAGTTGCTTCCTAGTAAGATTTTTCCCCCAGAGATCTTTATAAGGAAAATGATGTTGCAAATTTTATCCTGATGCAACAAATTCAAGGAGGCAATGTATTTGGACATTAAAGAATTAATGTGTTAGCCATTGATGATGTGTTGCTCTATGTTTCCTGGTTAAAGGAAATGATGCCATGCAGCACAGGAATGTCCTTGATAGGATGTTTTAGTTTAATCTACACAAACATCACCCTCCAGTCATGCTACCAAGTTATTTTGCTGATGTGATTTTATTATCTCTTCAAAACATTTTCAGCCTTAAGCACTAAGCACAAATAGATGGAAAGAGTTGGTAGCTTGAATTTTTGATCTCTAAGTGTGGGCTTGGTATTACCCCCTCATAATATGTGAAAGTGTGCATAGACCCAGGAATATGAGGACATAAACTATGATAGTGTGTCCAGCACAGTATTGCCTTACCACAGATTCTCTGTATTCCCTTATACTTTACAGAGCACAACTATCTTCAAGCAGTACATACTATAGGTACAAATTGATTTTTCCCACCCATAAACGCCTGTGACAAGTTCAATATCCCTCTGGGTTTTCAGTACCCGATGAGTTATCTCTCTGCCTACTCATTTAAGACCCTTACTTCTAAAGAAGATGTTGGACAGTAAATATATATCTCTTAGGGATAAAGAGTCTCAAGTCACAGTCTCGATGTTTCATTGGGGGAAAACAATGACATGGGTCACAGAGTTGAGTGTGAGGATGGGGATGTGGAAAACACTAGCTAAGAATAGAATTCTGTGCTCAGTCTGTTGTTTCTAACTTGGTAATGATGGTAACTCTCCTTAATATAGTTGAAAAGGGGATCACCATTATTGGAAATACTTGTTTTATTGCTTTATATATTTTATATATAGTCTGTATACTTAGTTCCATATCCAGAATTAATATCTCTTTAAGAACACACAAATTCACTAAACCTAGAAAAACACTGAACTCTAGTGTGGTAAGATAAACATCAAGGTGCCTGGTTACCATTTGCTCTGATCATTACATAGTATTTTTAGTATTATTCTGTTGATACCATGCTTTTCCACTACAAAATATTTTCCACACTTGGAAATAGCAATTTCTTTAACAAATTTGACTAGTATCTATCTTCTATAACAGTTCTTAAAGTTATCTTTAAACACCATAGACATACTCTAGTCATCATATATCTCAAACGTATGTGCACATTTCAACGGATATTTTCTTTAATGATTTGTGCACAATTAAATGAACGTTATATGTAGTGACATCAAGTATAGAAGAAGAGCTTATGGGGGCTAAAGAGACTACTTTATTATTAAGAGCACTGGCTGCTCTTCCAGAATAAAAAGAATGATTAGCAGTTTAACCTCTTCTGGTGTACTTAGGCGTAATTACAATAGAATAAAATGTTCAAATATCTGCTTTTCAGTCGGTCATCGGCAGACCTAGGGAATTTACTTAGTGTTGACTTTCAGGGGCTCACAGTGGCTAATTCCTCTTTCTGTCAGTATTATCATCTCTAAGGATGTCTGTGATTAGACTGCATGGAAAAAGACAGAATCATAGCTATAAATCTTGTTCCTCAAATCAAGTTCTCACAACGAGACAGCATTAATTCGTATGTATAATATATGTAATGTTGCTTCAAAAAGAATTCTAACATTCATCACTTTGCGTATCAATGGAGTAATATTTTACTCCGGAGTAGTAGAGGTGTTGAAAACAATGCGCATTATTACACCTAATAACTAAGGTCCAGTCATTCTAATTACATTCCTCAAGGATAAATCTGTGTAGAATTGGATTCTGACCTTGGGTATAAGCATTATATATATATTAAAATCTGTGTTTGGTTTTGGCCACACACACACACACACACACACACACACACACACACACACACAGAAAAACCCTTGGAATAAGAAGCCTCATCCGCTTCATCTGCCACTAATACCAACACTGCGATCTGCAGGAGAGTTTTAGCATTATTCTGAAGTTCCTCTAAAGAGCTTAAATACTTAAGTGATTTCCTTTAGAGCAGTAATGGTGAATTATGCGGTGCTCTAATTGTGCTATTAGTTTATCTAAGTTAAAATGCAATCTACTTAATTTGAGGTTTTTATTACACACTGGTCACCAAAGGTGAAATACATTGAAACGCACTGGCTCTTTAACCATTAGGCATCTGTAGATGCCATAATTGATGGAAAACGCTGTTCCTCACATTTATTTTGGTTGTAATTATGAGGTGTCTTATTTTGAGCTGGAAGTATAATTGGAGGAAAGTTGTTTAACATTTGCTCAGAGGTTATTAAGTATGAATCAAAGCCTTTTTTCTTCTTAGAAAAATGAGCATCACTCCATAATACATCTACATGATATGCATTTTTTTATAATCAGATGACTATGTATGTGGTAGCATGCTTGAGTGTAAAAAACACACAAATATCACATAAATGTAAATAGAAAGAGAAGCTTTTCGTGTCTTATTTTGAGTATGAGGAAACTAGAAATCAATTGATTCGGTGCTGTTTAAAAATGTTTAAGAAATGATTTTTAAGGTCTGGAGATAAAAGTACTTGTCATGCAAACATGAAAACCTGAGCTCAATTTGATAGAACCCATGTATGAGCTGAGTCTAGAGTGAACATCTGTAACCCCAGTGATCCTGTAGGAGAGCTGGGAAGCAGAAATAAGAAAGTCCCCAGAAGCTTTGGGCTGGGACCTGCAGTATGTAGTAGGGAGTAGAAAGTGTACACTCTGTGTCAAGCAGGTGGAAAGCCAGGACCAGCACCTTAGGTAGTTCATCTTTTATATGTACTATGTACCCACTCACAGACAGACAGACAGCAGACAGACAGACACACACACACATATACACAAGGGGAAGTGAGGAATGGAGGGAAGGAGGGTGAGATATGACTTTTATTTTTCAACAAATATATTTTTGAGTGTGTGTGTGTGTGTGTCTCTGAGCGCCTGTTCCTGTAAAAGACAGAGTAATTGGATCCCGTTGAAGCTAGAGTTACTGACACTTCTAAGCTCCCCAGTATGGGAGCTAGTAATTGAACACAGGTCCTCTGCAATAGTAATATGAACTCTTAACCCCTGAACCATCTCTCCAGCCCCAAAAAGTGATTTTCAAATTTAATCTTTTTGATAATTTTTTAAAATAATAATTTAATCATCAAGCATACTGTTTATCAATTCATTAAAATGTTGTTCAAATAGAGATAGCTATATCATTGATTGCTATGCTAACTGTAGGTAACACAGGTCTTCCAACCTTGGCACTATTCTTAATTTCATTCAACTTATTGTTATTCGTGTGTGTATGTGTGTTTCTTGTATAGTATGGACTTCTGAAATTATTGATATTTACCTCCTAAATTTTAGTAGTGCCATTAAAGTTGTAATGACTAAAATGACTCCAGATATTAAAAAAAACATTCCAAGAGAACTGTGGTTAGTAAGATGAATATGTGCAACTGTGTTTTTACTCTTCAAAATATGTTATGAATATGTGTATTATATTTGTACCAAATACTACAGGTAGAAAGCAGACTTGTATAAGGCAAGGCATAAAATCCCAGAGAAGATATTTTTACATCCTTTCACATTTGTGTGATTGGCAGATTTGTGGCTTTAATATTTCTTTACTGTGAGTTAAATCAACAAAAGACATGTGCAGATTTGTAATGCCTTGGTCCAAGTACATGTGTGTGAACATCCACCATGAGCAGTCTGGACTTTTGTGCATGAGGGAATGAATTCCACCAGAGTTTCGGGCCTCCCCTACTGCTTCACACCAGAAGGCTTCAGAATAAACATTTGGCTGGAGCATCTTTACAGGGCTCATCCAGCTGTCCTGTGAAGGAGCTGTTGCCCACACCCACACGCATTAATGTCTGTTTGCCAGAATGTTTGTTTGCCTTCACATAGACAAAGCCATCATGCAGTAGTCTCGGATCTTTTCCTCATGGTGCAGACAATTTACTGGAATAGTCTTTAAAGACTGATGGGAATTACTAGTTGATATCTGTTGAAAATTATGACTCTAAATTTATCTTATAATTGCTTTTAATGATGTGCAGTGTTATAAATAAATTGTAGTGTGGTTTTGATTTTATTTTTAGAGAACTGAATTCTATATTTTAGAAAATCTTAAGTTTTTAAAAATTTCTATCTCTTAACTTCTTCCTCCTTTCCACTCTGTTTATTATTATTATTATTATTATTATTATTATTATTTTCAAATTACCATTATTCTTTTTTTTCTGGATTCAGTAATATATCACCTGGGAGTTAGAGTGATTACAATAATGTCAATAGTGGCAGAATTTTGCTCTAAAATTATTTTCCTGGGAAAAGTGTAAATTCCTTCCATATGCAATTATTAATATAATAATTTAATAAGTTGCTTTGAGAAGGCCTGTTATATCTTGAATGAGCACCACTGCTCTCTCTTCCATAACATATATTTAATCAATTGCATATCAATGGGGAAATCAATTGCATATCAATACGCCATAAACTTATATGCATCCTTGCTATAAAGTTTTTTATATAAGCTGTTTTCCAAAATAGTCACTAGTAATCTGAAATCCTCTCTAGAACATAACCTTTCAAGTAGCTTTCCTTTGGCTGGGAAGCTGCTCAAAATGCACTGTAAAGAAGGTGATGGTTCTGTCAGAAAAACAGGACGAGCACAAGGAACAGGACCAGGTAACTGTTTCAATGTGTGTGTCGGTCCCATTGTTGACATTCTGGGCATACACAATGATGATTTTTTATAATCAGTTTTAAAGAGATTCGCAGCAGGGTATTCCATTCTCTTTTACATTTATTCTTTTTTTCCTTCTTAGATGAGGACAGATACAATGAGTGCTGTGTGCCTAGATGAACACTTTTACTCTTAGCTAAATTAGTCTGGCATAAACACAGCCCTGCTACTTCTCAGTACAATTGAAAATATAAGCTGTGGTCCAGACATCTCTCTTTCCGTAGTTCTGCTAAATCATGCTTAAAGTTCAGTGTTTCAACAGTAGCATTTAAGACAGCATAGTAAAGAATCTCTTAACATTTCCATTTACAACTTCCCCCTAGTTTTAACATTTTCCTTATTGATTTTGGATGTTTCATGGTAACTGCTTATCAGCACTTAGAGCCAATGATCTAAATATGCAATTAAAATTGCACTACCCTAGCTAGGTGATAAACTAGCCCTAGCTATGGGTCTTTGAAACTCTGTTTTCTTTACTTGAGACCCCTTCTTATTGCTAATTATAAAATAGAAAAGCACACTAGTTAGTTTGAACCCTTAAGAGAAATCATGCAAGGTTCTTTATAGATTTTGAAATGAAGATGCTTAAACATTCTTTTCTGGGGTGATACGTTTCATTGGCCTTTAACATTACATTCCCAGTATAAGAACAAACCTGGTGTTTTGGTGGAGAAAATAGTGGCAGTGCATCTTTATCATACTCAAAGCTCTATGCAATACTAACATCCAAGAGAACACGCCTGGAGATGAAATCTGATTATTTTGGCAGTTGTGTGCTTATTTATCAGGGAAGTCTACTCCCACCTCAAGTTCCAAAATGAAGACAGAGCTTGGGGAAGCCATTGGCTTAATAAAGAACATGTGAGTTCCCCTTTCTACTTACTTATTCATGTAATTACTATCGCTATTGATTTTAAAAGGTGGAGTCTCACTGTATAGCCTTTGCTGGCTTTGAATTTGTGGAGATACTCTGCCTTTTTTTCTCTCAAGTGCCTGTACCATCCCACAGCTTGGTGATAGTTCTTGCTTTAAATTTAAAGTCACTGCCTCAAGGTCAAATGTGGGACAACTCTGTAGGATGATGTAAGGAACTTCCCGTTTTAAGGTAAGGAGGACGTGGTCTTTTTTGGACCTTGATATACCTTTCAGTATTCTTCCTTCTAAGAAACCAGTGTGTCCCCTTCAGTGGCTTACAAGATACTGTTGTCCTAATGGTAGGGACAAACTTGATGGCAGGGTACCTGGGTTCATTTCTTCACATCTCTGTCTGCAGTTGGGAAATTAAGTTATATTATTAAAATGTACAGCCTGTGTTATTCAAAATGAAATAATCACATAATTTAGTTAGTTTATTTTACCTTTTTGGATTGAAATTTCTTTGTGTGTAGGACACAAACATGCTGTTTCTTTTGAAAGATCTAATTCACTACATTTAAATCATCAATCATTTTCTTCACTAACACCCCCACATCGGCCTCCTCCTCGAGCACCAAATCACTTGAGTTCCCTGTTCCTCTTTGATATTTCTTTCATTTCTATTTCTGGAATCCGAAGCAGAACAGGGTTTCTATTCTCTGCTAGCACAGATGTATCTGTATTAGTCTGGGACCTGGGCCTTCGCTTACTAACTTCAAGTCACACTCCTTCCCTTGAGAACTGCATTCCTGTCGGGACTCTAGCCATCTGCATTTTTACATTACTTGTGGCAAGGTTGCATCTTTGTTCTGCTTCTTCCTGCCAACTCACCCCTCTTTGGATCCTTTATTATTTTATTCTTCCTTGTCTATTATATTTTCTGCCTGTAGTTCCCAATTTTTTTGTTTTTGTAAAATATACATTAGTTATTAACTCTTCTCATACAATCCTACTTTATTACATTTTAAAATATACTTCTTTTGTGTGAAGATGTCAAATGAGAAATATCCTTGACATTCATATATATTGTGTATGGTCAGAGAGGCCTTCCTGTAGCTCATTGTCCTCATTAATCTTTATAGAAGACACCAGAATGGGCTTTTAAACTTCAGTCTGATGGCTCAGCATTCAGTCTTCTTAGATACTGATTTTTCTCTTCACCAGAATGCCAATTTTGATAACTACTCATCTTATTCCTCTGCACAAGCCATACACTATGTGCTAGAAATAGTTGTGGGGATAATTTTGTTTCACCTCATATTATAAATGAGAAAACTGGCATTCAGACGGCTTCAGTGACATGCCCTAGTCTGTTTCGAGTCAAGGCTAGGAACGAGATCCTAGTCTGGTTTTGTTACTAGAATGCATAACTCTCTACCCGTGCTCCATACTTATTTGTTAAAGTGATTTCTGCCTATGGTATCTATGTTTAAAGCATGGTCCTTCACTTTCTAGGTTATAAGACTCTGAGACCTTTGCCAAGACACTGCTCTGTGGTTGATCTTTCATGCCAAAATCTGGCTGTCCCCATTCACTGCCTGCTTCCTCTTCTTCCCCATACTTCTATTTTCTCAGTGACAGTTCACTGACAAGTCCTGTGAACTATACAGAGCCTTGATGGTTTTCTTTCTCGAGATTCTGTCCCTTTGCTTCTGGTGTCAAGAGTCTCCTTCATACTTCGTTTGCTCTAGTTGTTTGCCTGGGAGCAAGATGATGGATATTGGGTGTCTTTTAACTTTAATCCCTTGCTGTGCCCGATGTTGATATTAGAACAAACTAAGGAAGACTTCCCTGGAAATATGTTATAAAGTGAATATAAGACTGCTTTTAGATATGTGTAGACTTCTTTTAAATCTATCTTCATGACCTTGCAAATTCCCTTCATCTACTATGAATGTGTGTGTTTTATGTTGAAGTATAACACATAAAAGCATAATGTTATTGGGTGGGGAAGTTTCTTTCAGAATGCCTCATGTAATAGACTAGTAAGATTGATTTGAAGTGAGGATCTGTCACACTTCATTTTGAATTCATTTTCTACAATTAATATGTGACCTTGTGAAAAGTTGTATGTATCAATTCAAACTAAGGTACTGAGGTTTATCAGTTTCCAAAAGAGTTTTTGTTGTTCATTAAATGTCATTGAGGAAAAGAGAGGATCAATGGTTTTCAATTTTAAAGCCAAACAAGAAAGCAAGTGACTTTATCTTTCTTGAAGGCAAATGATTGAAAACAAAGTGAATCTTCAAATTATTTGACATCGCAGCACTTAAGCTGCTTCAATTGTTACTTGGAAGGAAAGGCAGTTTCATGATCTAAATAAGATCATATATGTATGCCAGTGACATTTTTACCAAATAGCCTCAATGGAATTGTATTCTTCTTCCCACCTTAATGAATTTAAAGAGTGAACCTTCCTTAAATTGGTGGCTTTATTTTCTTGACAGCATCCTGTTGAGTTGACAAATTTGATGGCTAACGATGCTGTATATGTCAGTATTGTCACATACTTATATAGTTAGAAGTGATGATTTATAGTGGTCAGCTCCTGAAAACTAACACTCATCAAAGTCAGCTGACGCTGTGGTTACCTCAAGTTAAAGAAAGTTATTGGTTTTCCTTAAGGTAATCTTCAGTTATAATCTAGAAGAAACGTGTTGGCTGAATAATGGATGAAACATAAAAGCACTGTCATTTTCTCTGTACTATTTTATATTTAGTTCAAACAAAGGCAAAGAAAGCTATTCAAAAATAAAAATAATTGTGCTATAAATATTTTTCTTTCTGGTCAGTTTGCTGAGTATGTGCACAATTTTAGTATTTTTGCATTTAAGTGGGTATGACAAAACCATAACATCATACAAAGGCATGAGTTGCCGAGGTAAGAAACCACACTAGGGTCACAAAGGCCCTTTGATTGTCTGTAGATATACATAGATACATTCAGTAAGAAACTTAGCAAGTGTGTCAAAATCAGGAGAGTAAAAGGGAAAGGGCATTAGAAGATGGTGAAATAATTATTCAAGATCTTAGACATTGGTCCAGTCAATTAATGGCTTCAGATATGCAGAGGAGAATGTGTCCTTCAGCAATACTACTTCATCTAATCATATAGAATCTTAAATTGTCTCTTGAGACTACTTGAAGTATCTCAGGCTATTAATATGATAACCAAGATGGTGGTAGTGTGGGAAAACCTCTTGGTGATCAAATCAAACAGCACTACTTGACGCTTCTTATTGAATCATAATGGTCCTTCTGAAAAGTCCCTGAAGGAGTAAAGACTTTAAAACTTTTCTGATGAAACTCTTACTTAATAATGTTATGACCTCCAAATTTCCACATTTGTCTTTGGCGTTTCATCTGCCCTGACCAAGTGCAAGGTGGAGGCTAAGCTTAAGCAGTTCCTTGTATGAACATTCCAGAAACAGATTTCAGTCTTAATTTTCTTATGCTCAATAAAAAGACAAAATAACAGTTTAAGGATGTTGACTTAGCTTAGCTAAGTAGCATAAATTTCACCTCTGAGTTCTAGATGCTTGTCAAGACAGGAAAAGGGCTTCATCCTACCTGCTGCTTCATAAAGATTGGAGTGAGAAGGACTCCATGGCAGATCAATGTATTGAGAATCTGACATGACTGATTAGAGAGAGCTGCTTTGAAATGTAAGGGATTTCTGTACTTGATAGGATTTGCCATTTCTGTCTTAGATGGTAAGAAAGGAGGAGAAGTTTGTGGAGAAATGGTAGGTCATTAGAATTAAAGATGTAAGCATGGGTTCTGGTCCATATATCCTAATTATGTGACTTTGAGGGGAAACTAACTTAGCATTAATTTTTTTCTGTCAGAAGAATGTTCTCAATCTGCCTATCTTTTGAGAATAACAAGAACTACCTACCTAGGAAATGATATTTCTCTTCCAGATATCAGTAATTGAGCACCCAGAGTCTCTTTATAATGGGCCTCTGGTCCATTTCCACTACAGAAATGTCCTTTCAGTGAGTTGAAAAGTGTAAACTGAGGCAGAAATGAATTCCCTAATAGTTTCGTATAAGTGGTCATATAAGTTTCTGAAAAGGCACACTCAAGTTTTATATGCTCACCTTTTAATGAGATATGTGAGGATTTTTGTAAGAGTTGGAATTTCCGGAAATTTGGAAATAATTTTAAACCTATTTCTCTATTGTATTTATTACTGTTGTCACAGCATGCCTAAACTGTTCAGGATGGAGACAGTTTATTTATTTATTTTTCTTTAAGCATTTCTATTATTTTATGCTTAGAGCTAAAAGTCACTTTGGATGTAAAAACTATCTATGTAACTATCAAAGCTAGATGGGATTTTTAAAAAAAAGCTATTGTGTACTCCAAAGCACATTTTCTGTGTGAGTAGATATGGAAGAAATAGCTCCAAAGAGATCAGATTAATCAAATTTAAAAGCAAATGTAAATTTAAATCAACCATGCAGCCCTGCTGTACAGTAATTAACATTTCAAGGTAAAATGTAGTGAGATGGTAGTAAATTCCAATTCTGTGTAGAACTGGAAACGTTTTGTTTCATGATGTATTGAGCAGAGAATAGAAATTTGAAAGAAAAACAATTGTTAATACCCTGGCTTTGACATTTCAAGATATAATCTAAACTTGATTATAATTTCTATTAAAAGCACTTCTAATAAAAACATCTCATTGTTTCTCTCTTATAAGCTAGAAAGGGTTTTCTGAGTCTTGGCACTGTTGATATTTTGGATGGCGTAATTTTTTCTTAATGAGCTTCTCTATGCATTGTGGCATGCTTAGCAGCAGCTTTTGCCATTATCCGCTCACTACAGGCCCATAGTAAATCAGTCCCTCCCATAGGAGCCAGTTGAGAGCCAACTCCACCCCCAGATGCTGGGCATTGCCTCGAGTGAAGAGAACAACAGGGTTACCTCTCACAAGTATTGCTGTTCCCAAATTGTGCAACTTTCTTATTATATTTGAACAAATTCCCCTTAAATATATGAAAAATGTTTGCAGTTTTCTTCAGCTCTAAGTTTGTCTGACTATATCCTCCTCTCAATTTCTTAAGGGTAAAAGCAGGATTTCAGAGACTGAATGCCTTCAAAGGGGTCTTAGAGAGTCACAGAGAAAGATGGTGTGAATAAAAAGGTAGAAATCATAGTTGCTAAAAGCAAAGGAGTGCAGCAATGCAAATCCTCTATGAATGTCATCCAGGAGTCTGAATTTTTGTAGTTATTCTTGGTTGCTATGGAAATAGGTGTGGAACTGGAGAAATGGAAAGGGAGGTAGAAGGTTGTAGGGGGTAAGTGGGTGGCAATAATACATTTCTCAAGAGTGCTCAAGTAGTAAATGTATTCTCCTTGTAATGTGTATTTTATAACAACTATTTTCTGATGAATCAAGTATTGTTATTTGTGCCACAGTCAGGATCTCTCTGGCCCTAAGTTAAGCACCTCACCTACCATCATGAGGTACCTATCACCTAGGCCTACTCAAGCTTTATTCCGTCTACACAGTGACTAGAGAAGTATTTGTCTTCTGAAGACAGTAGCTAAGCTGCAGTGTCCACAGAATCTGCTGCTGGGATATTTCTGGGTCTGCTGACAAGGCCAGGAAGCTGCAGGTTGCTACAGTGCCTATTCATAGGCAGCACTATTGCCAAACACCAGAGATTCTAATTCAGTCTACCCGAGTTAGGGAGAACACAACATGAATTCAAGCTTTCTAAAGATGTCTGATTTGTCATACTCAAAACACAGCATGCAGGTAAAATAGTTTCTTCTTTCAGTATCCAGCTTTTTAAAGCTTTTTGGTTTTCTCCTTTCCCAAGATATCCATTGTCCACTGTCCCATTCACAGAACAGTATGACAGGATATAAACACTCAGTGAAGGTGAGCAAACTGGCTGGCCAGTGGGCACTGTTGCTCTCTGCAGCGAACTCATCTTTTGTACCAAGAGAGAAATCCCTTGCACTAGAAGTTATCCCTAACCACGAGTCGAATGATCCTTTCTTGAAATCTGCCTTCTCTGTCACCTGCTGCTGTCACCTTATTGTCTTGGCACGAGGCATGATAATCTATCAATGCAAATTAATTTCGCAAAATTTGCTAAATTGTATGATTTTTTTTTCTCTGTAGCATGCAGATCATGTTGGTAAAGTCAGAATGACATTGCAGTTAGCACAGGAATAGCCCAATGATGTTTTCCCCTTGTTACAAAGACAGGGGACAGGTAATTTATTGTATACTTATTCACCCCGAATAGGTCAGAACCATGAAATTTGAGAATCCTTCATTTGAGGCTATCAAGTCATTGGGGAGATTAAATCTACATTGTGCTTTAATCTGCTGGATGGCCGCTGCCATCAGTAAAATGTCGGATCTGTCGGCATAGTTAATGGAAGGGGCACTGTCTGGGTAATCAGCGGCTGAATGCAATGACAAGTAATTTTATTGAAGTACCAAGTTAGAACTTAACCCTCTTGATTTCTTCCCTTGAACCCATTTCCTTACTTCTGATGGAACGAGGACATTTTTAGAAAATACCGAGTTCGATGTCAAGTTTAAACAAAATGTTTCTCACCCTTACTCCTAAATTTAGTGCATCTGAGCAGCGGTGCCTGAAGAATGAACAGATTACCAGGGGGAAAAAGTAATTTTACAAGATTAATGTAGACTCGCTTTCTCTCTCTCTCTTTTTTTTTTTATCTTGTACTAGGTTGCCGTTTTGGTAGTAACCCTTTGTAATATTTACACCTTGCTTCTCTGCAGAGGCAAGTTCAGCCTCATCATGCATGCACACATAATCATTTTTGCTGTTGTTAGAGCCAAGTTTTCATAATAAAATACATTCTCTCCCCTCCTCCCATAGAATGCGAGTTGAGTAGATAAAAAAAGAGAAATATAGGTTAGATTTTGAGCTTGGGAAATGGTGCAGAATTATGTTGCAAAAGCGTCAAAATCAGACATGAGGATCAGACTATCTTTCCATTGTCATATAGACAAGTATGGATTACTGGAAACAACTCTCATTCTTGTAACATTTAAAACTGTACTTTACACAAACATGTAGAAGCACTCTATTAATGCTTAAGGACCTATAGCCTTCACTCAAATTGTAAATAATTTTTAAATTAGTAGCCACTCGTGTATATATGTTTTAAGATGCTATCCATCTGGATTATAATTTGCTGACATGTGGATCAAACTCGTTCATGTTGCCCGCTGAAAACAGTAGTTCAATATTTGTCAACACCTAAATCTTTGCCATTCAAAAATGAGATGGTAAGGTTTCTTTCCTATGATGTGGGACTGGGAAATTGTACATCTCACTCAACTCCAAATAATTTTAGAATCATTTTTTCTCCTTTTTAAATCTTAAAATGACTACACTTTGTCAGGCATCTCAGTTGTCAAAATGCAGCGCTAGTGGTGGTGACTCAACCCGGAGGTTGAAACAGGTAATGAAAGACGTTCTGAAATTAGAAAACAAGGTTAATGGTGATGTTTGAGTGAAACCTTTTCAAAGCCACTGTCAAAACACAACTTCTTCCCCCCTCTTGTTTGAATTTCATGGCAACCTCGCTACTTGACTTTCTTTCTGGGGTGTGTTTTCCGAATGCCTTTCATTTAATAGGCATATTTTAGAAATCTAATTTTGCTGTCTGCGTCAGATCAGTGATACTGTGGAAACGTAACAATTTTAGGCTGTCTGGATGCCGATTCCATCAAGTCATTAGCTTTGTTATTGAGGGTGACAAGGGGGAAGTTATCTCTCTCACTCTGAGAGTCTTATTTGTTAAAGACCACAGCCCCTTCACCTTTAGAAAGGATGTGGTTTTGCCAAGTTCTCTCTCTCTGTCTCTCTCTCGTTTTTTATTATGTGATGCTGTTTTCCATTATAATCTCAATTTATGTCTGTCTACAGTGCTTCCTGGAACTTTTATAAGACCTTCCTGAATGCTGACAGCATTGCTGGGTTATAGATAGGTGGTCTGAAGAGCTGAGCTCCGTAGAATGCTGGATCTGGATCTGGCGTTCCTTATTTTTCACAGAAGAACAGGAATTCAGGGTGGTAACGGGAGGAGCGTCAGTAAGCGCAAGGCCACTCTGCATTTCTCTCAGCCCCAACTTGTCTTCCTGCCCATTATGTCCCTCGGCACTAGTTCTCCTTCATCTACTTTAGAAATATTTTTCTTGGAATCTGAAAAACCAGTTGATTTTTATCAACTTAATAGAAAAGCGTTTCCCTTGGTTTTGTGGAAGAAAATCACAAGCCCCACCCAGTTGTCTTTTGCATTGATGTTGGCTCAAATGCTTAAATTTTGTATGGATTTTTATATACATATGAATTTAATAATGCGAAACAATTAAATCGCAGGAAAAATTAGAGCACCCATTTAAATCCATGGTTCATATTCTGAACCATAAACTTACTTCCAATTATAACTCTGTGTGAAAGCTTTTTTATCAATAAACCAACTGTATTTTGCCTGTTGTGATCCATACCAATATCTATGGCAATATTCAAGGTTGCCATTTTCTAAGAGAAGTAAATATGTGTTTTTCCAACATTTTTTATTTCTTCTGTTATGGAATATGTGAAGAAAAAAATATATGTTTATATATATATATAAATCCATATATATTTGGATTTTTCGAGACAGGGTTTCTCTGTAGCTTTTGGTTCCTGTCCTGGAACTAGGTCTTCTAGACTAGGCTGGCCTCGAACTCACAGAGATCCGCCTGCCTCTGCCTCCCGAGTGCTGGGATTAAAGGCATGCGCCACCACCGCCCTGCTCGAGAAAAAATATTTTTAAAATACCAAGCTGAATATAGGCCTTTAGATTACCTTTCCAAGCTTTCTGTTTTTATATGTACTGTCTCTTTTATATCTTCCTGGCATTTGTCCAGTTCTTTTCAACTGCATTTGTCATTTTATCACTTTGGCTATGCTCTAAGGTTCTTAGCAAACACTTTTGAAGTCTTTCATGGAGCTTCCCAGGTTATTATTTCTCTTTATCCTTGTTTTGTTTCCATAGGATTTCCTTAAGAATGAATATAAACTTCATTTTCTAAATCTAGCAAAGGATGGAGACAATTATATTAAAACTAACATTAAAAGGTAGTCCTGGAACTGGGTGGTAGTGGTGCACACCTTTAATTCCAGCACTCAGGGAGACAGAGGCAGGTAGATCTCTGTGAGTTTCAGGATTGCTTGGTCTACAGAGTGATTTCCAGGACAATCAAGGATACATAGAAAAGACCTGTCTCAAAACCTCCCCGCCCCCCCAAAAGGGGGCCAATCCTGTACAGAAGGAAATATTCAGATCATTTTAAATGTCTTTCTGAGTAAGTAAAAGTAATATCTCGATGGCAAGGAGAGGGTCTTTCTTTCTGTAATAACAGCAAAAGCTGGGGCATGTAACTGGTCTAATTAGCTGTTTACTGATTTCTTACTATTGAGTTAGTATCCCCTGAGCATTTAATTCAGTGTCTTGTTATTGTGTTGAGACGCCACATGAACCTCTTCAAAAATTCACATCTATTAAATGGATGTCAGAGTGGATTCTGAGCTATGTCTTTTAAAGTTGTCCTCTCTTGCCACATGTTATTTTATCATAGAACTGGGAAAATAAAATTTCATTGGCTGTAAGTATTTGGCATTGGGTTCAGACAGAGTTAGACACACTTGCCAAACTGGACTAATATCCAGTCACTCATACTAAACGCTGCAACTTATAGCTAGGGTTCTTCCTAGCAAATAACCCTTCAGTCTTTTTCTTCTTTACTGAGGTACTTTTGTAGTGGGGATGTTAAATTTATTGTTGATCAAATGCATTTTCATTTTTTAAACTTCCTTCTACTGTCTAAAATTATGTTTTCACTTCTTCCTTCCTTCTGAGCTAACAAAAACATAAAATGTTAAACTACCAATATCCAGCTCAATGTTTTAAACATTTGATCAGCTTTTGAGGTATAATTAGATCACATTTGTATCTGACGAAGTAAAAAATTTTATTCTTATCCTTATGGAACTTCCCTCTGAGTGCTCCACATTTTCAAAATACAGCTATCATTCCTTGCATGTGGATCAAAGGGACTCCTGATTCTGCACTATGTGATTCATCATTTTCCTAGGGAGAAAAGGAACTAAGTTAAATGGTAGGACTGGATCAAAAACAAGCAGGACTTGGTTTCTAGTGGGATGGAAAAGTAGAGTGTTTGAATAAAGCACTTCTGAAATAGGAGAAAGATAGGTCTCAGTGTGTTGGTGCATTGAGTTGTTCCATAGGAGAAGAGTAGTGACAACCAAGCATGTACTGAAACACTAACGCTAGGAATTTTTCAGATATTTTCCCTAAGGAGAAACAACAAAATTAGTGGGGAAAATAATAAGTGCCCCCTTAGTCAGAACATACAGCATCTGTTGGAGGAAAAATAATAAGTAGAGCCCTTGTAAGAACATTTATCATGTGCTGGAGGCTTTTCAAACATCACATGCATAAGAGATTGGATTCCTGTAAGTCTGAAATATGCGTGTTTTCAATCCCATTATACAGAAATGGGGAATGAAAGCCAAACAGGCTAAATATTAGACCGTGTGATATTTAAGTAACAGGACACTGAACATCTTCAGGTTTTCCAAAACTGGATCTTTCCATCTTCAGTAAAGGTCTAGAAAGAAAAGATACCTTTAAGGGAAAAATGTTGAATTCTTTGAATGTGAAAATAACAGAGGAAGTAGAAGAGAGAAAATATTGGTGGGCATAAAAATATTATTTCCTGGTGTTTTGACTGTTTCATTATTACCTGCATTTGAGAAATTTTATGTTAGATTTCCTGGCTAGATTCTTCCCAGTTAGGACCACCATTAACATCATGTTCTCTTTTATTATGTTTACACTGTGGGGTTTAGTATCTGTTCTAAATACTGGGGTAAAGTAAATATCAATCTGTTATTACAATTACTCATACATCACTATTGAAATCATCTTAATGCTATATTTATATCATTACCTTATATATCCCAAAAATATTTTTTAAAAACTAGTTTTGCTTACCACCAACATATGTGTGCATCACTGTACACTTAGGGTTCTTATACCATGCTGGTCATAGTTGTGCATTATGGGCATCGTAGCTGGTGGAGTGATGGTTGCCTTCTGTCTTTGGCAGCCTGTGTGGTGTCCACTGGTACCATGGAAGCTAGTCTTCAAAGTGAAAGCATTCTGGCCACAGCTCTGTAATTCAATATAGAACCTCTCAACATGAGAAAATTATGCTTGGTACTGGAACTCTAACCAACTCCCTACCCAGGGCTATTGAAATCATGGATATTTGAAAATCTACAACCATCACCTTAACAAAAAAGCATCATCCCAAATACATTTTCAATATTTTTCTTTATGCCCACAGATAGTGTTGTCTTTACCTCTCTTCAGAGACTTCTTTTTGCAACAGAGGGAGACCATTACAGAAAAAAAAAAAGGAAAAGAAAGAATGAATAAAAGAAGAAGAAGAAACTCATAATCAATCAAAATTCAGATTTGTGGAGCTTATCAATAAAGATATGTCTACAAAACAATGCCCACATGTAAGGCTCAGATAACATTGCAGAAAAAAAACTATGAAATAGTATAAGAGCAAAGTCTAAGGGAGTTTGCTGTGAGAGGAAGTATCCTAAGTATTTAAGAAACTATACCCATTAGGCCTCACCAACATGACTGCCTAAATATGAGCTGATCAAGAACAACAGTAAACATTATAATTTGGATGGAGGAACAATGATAAGGACTCAGCCTTACACAAAGAACTACAGTCAACGAAGGAATGTAAAGACTGGAGAAATAGTCTTCAGCAGGGAAGAGCATACAAAATTGGATAGCCGATAACAAATGGTCAGTTCTGGAAACGTACATATAAGTATCAATGTACAGACTGAGAAAGTTATATTTAGTAATATATGTATATACCTATATTCATATAAAACTATTTTAAAATTTAATTAATTTATTTCATCTTACAAGTACTTGAAGTATATTACGACTTCTGTTTTTCTGTTTATATGGAATTTCTGTGTGTGCAGACATGTGTGTCTCTATATGTGTGTTTCTTGTTTTTTTATTGGGTTCTTGTTTGTTTGTTTGTTTTGTCCTATTCTGATTTATTTTGTTTGTCTTACTTCGTTTTACTATTATTCTTTAAATGCTTGCTTGTTTATTCCTGAGAGTCAGAAAGCGGATGGACTAGGAGAAGAGGGAAAAATAGGGGATCTTGGAGGAATTGGAGGAGGAGAAGACATAATTAAAATATATTGTAAAGACAAAATATATTTCCAATAAAAGAAAAATAAAATAACAAAAAAAACAGAATCTGTAAGTTTGAAAGTGAGCAAGGCGATGCAAATGGGTATATTTGGAGAGAGGAAAAAGAAGGGAGAATGATGTTATATTTATATCATAATCTCAAAAAACTAAATATTTAAAACCCACATTTTAACTCCATTGTTCCTAACATATTAAACGGTGTTTGAAAATACTGTGCAATTTTTCAAGACAATCTTATAAACCTGATGGTTTAGAGAGAAATGTCCATATGCTGCCTTTCTAGAAACCTTCTGTATTATATGACAATTCCTACTTTCAAGGCTCAAGTTCTGTTTGCTTGCATGTGAGAATAATACCAGTCACGTTTCCACACCCATAGAAATCAATCTGAAGTTGTTTTTCTGGTAAAGGTGATTATGCTCATCTGAATTAACCACACTTTCTTGCTTCAGATTCCTCAGAGATGTAGTATATGCAGGGTTTTTTTTTTTTGTTGTTGTTGTTGTTGTTGTTTTTTTGATTTTCGAGACAGGGTTTCTCTGTAGCTTTTTGGTTCCTGTCCTGAAACTAGCTCTTGTAGACTAGGCTGGCCTCAAACTCACAGAGATCCGCCTGCCTCTGCCTCCCGATTGCTGGGATTAAAGGCGTGCACCATATATGCAGGTATAATAGAGCTACAAGGATGACAGTTGCAGAACCTGGCAGTGGTTTGGAGAGCTTAATGCGTGGGGTTATTTTGTTCTATTCTGAGACTATAATGTCCAGTTGGACAACATTCCTATATGTCACTTGGACAGCACTCACACAAATTTGCACATACATACACACATATAGTTTTCCTTGTTAATCATTCCAAGCAATATCACATTACTTGGCAGTATCTTATGGGCCATTCCTTTTATCATTGTTCTTGCTGAAAAACAAACTCAATATTATCACCTTTGTGTTGTAGGAACCTGCTTACTTATTTTCCTGGCTGCCCAGACTCTTGAAATAATCACACAGAAGCTATATTAATTAAATCACTGCATGGCCAATCACTTAAGTATATTGCTAGCTAGTTCTTTTTTTTTCCCATTTCTGTTATTTATTTGTAGTCATTGTTACCATCTTACTATTAATTCTTTGAATATAGCTAAATTCTTTATGTTCAAATCTTTCCTAAATCCATTATCTGAATTAACTCAGAGTAATTTTCTAAGGATTCATCCCCTTCCCATTTTTCTTTCCTGTAGTTTTTTTTTATTTTATTCTTTTTTAATTAAAATTTCCACCTCCTCCCCGTTTCCCATTTCCCTCCCCCTCCTCCCACATATTGCCCCCTCCCCCCACTCCCCTCCCCTTATCCCCACTCCTCTTCTCCTCCCCCCACTCCATTCCCCCTCTCTCTCAATACTGAAGAGCAGTCCAAATTCCCTGCCCTGCGGGAAGACCAAGGTCCTCCCACTTCTATCTAGGTCCAGGAAGGTGAGCATCCAAACAGGCTAAGCTCCCACAAAGCCAGTTCATGTATTAGGATCGAAACCTAGTGCCATTGTCCTTGGCTTCTTATCAGCCTTCATTGTCCGCCATGTTCAGAGAGTCCGGTTTCAACCCATGCTTATTCAGTCCCAGTACAGCTGGCCTTGGTGGGCTCCCAATATCTTGGGGTAACTCTAACCAAGGAAGTGAAGGATCTATTTGACAAGAACTTTAAGTCTTTGAAGAAAGAAATTGAGGAGGATACCAGAAAATGGAAGGATCTCCCTTGCTCTTGGATTGGGAGGATCAACATAGTAAAAATGCTAGCTAGTTCTTATGTCTAAGTATTAACCCATTTCCAGTATTTTATATTTTACCATGAGGATTGTAGCCTACTGGTAAGGTTCTGGTGTTTCTGTCTCTTCTGGCGGCAGCTCCATGGCTTCTCTTTGACTACGCCTCCTTTTTCCCAGCATTCCATTATCCCTATCAACAGACCAAGGCAATTTTTTTACTCACCAATAGTATTCACAGCATACAGAGCGGAATCCCACATCACCTTTGCAAATGTGTGTGTATGTGTCAAATTTTTATTTCATTCATTTTTTTTTACTGGTAAAAAGTCATATTTTGGTTAACTAGAGGCCATGCCTTAGCTACTTAGATATATTTTGTCAGGTTTTTATTAGTTAATTATTATTTTTTAATTGAAATTTTACATATCAATGCCAGTTCCCACTCCTTCCCTTCCTCCAACTTCCTATCCCCATTCAATTACTCTCTTATTGGGTAAGCTTTCCCAGGGGGAGTCAACAAAGTCTAGCTTTTGAGTAAGGATCAAGATCCTCATTACTCTATCTAGGCTGAGCAAAATATCCTTTCAAAAAGAATGGGCTCCAAAAATGAAGTTTAAGCTTTGTTGCTCTCTACTTTGGTTTCCTTTGAGGTGTTGCAATGATGTTTGTTTACTTTTTCCAAGAAAATGAGATCCTGTACTACCTGTGTGAGAGTAGAAGACTCGAAGTTGATGGCTTGGCTATTGTGCATTCTAGAAATTTCTCTTTGAAATAATCCTTCTTTGAATGACATGTTAAGACCATTCAGTGTTCCTACCAAGATGATCTCTTATGCCAATTGTAAATGTCCTCGTGGAGTTTGCTGCCATTGTTAATTGTTCAGTTATTTTAGGTTTTACAAAAGTGCAAAGAAAGATCCAGATTTGGTTTTGTTTTTCATCTCTTCACTCAGCAGCTTCTCTTGGCTCAACCATGCAAAGTTCATATGTGAGCTCAAGTGGAGCATCATTTGCTCTTAGTCTGTCTCTTAATACTCTGACACCCATAGCACTGCATTGCTAACAGAGTTCCGCAAGCTGATGCCATGTAGCTTTGTACTCTGTGATTATAGAAGTCAGTTCTAATCATGAGAATACACAGAACAATGTGATAGAAAGGAATGGAAAATAATAATTTTCTAATCATAAGCAAGGGATAAAAGTAAAATAAATTCTTTCATATTTATTAAAAATAGTTAATGAGATTCTTATTATTTGGCCTGGCTGATTTAACATTACCAACAAATGGGTCCCTTTGCAACTTCAAAGATCTCTTTAAGTTCATGTGTGTTCTGGGATCAGAAAGCCACTAAAGGAAATTGGACTTTTGCCTAGTAGTTATGGAATAACTTCCCCTTGTTCCAAAATATTATGGAACAAAGAGGATATTGTATTGGTTTTCTGCCCAGAAAAATGATGCCTCATTCCCTGATTACGCAGTTAGCTGTTCTCAGTTCTGTAATCTCCTCCACTCTATGTGGCTGTCATGCTATGTTTTGCAACTGATGGTGACTGTGCCTCCAGGGCAATATCCCCTTCCTCTGGGGACATTTTGGGTTGTTATGTGTAGCCTGGTGTTATTGGCATCTAGTGAGAATAAGCCATGGATGCTGCTAAACATTCCATTGTTGCAGCTAGGCCCTTGCAACGAAGAATCATTGAGCCCCACATGCCAATAGTGTGAAGACTTTATATGTTTTATGTCTAGTACCTTGAAAGATTGGTAATGGACAAGGACTCGTCTTCATATTTCCCAAAGTTTCTTAAAACACAAGATTGTTCTATATATTTTAAATGGTGAATGGCTCTCAAATGGAAGCCTGCCTATGGTTATTATGTTTTTATGTTTTCGCTCCATATACTCATTAGTGAAGTTCTGAAAAGATTAAACTTTTATATTTGACACACAAAAGATTCTCACAATTAAAAAAAGAAAGTGTTCTGCATTTTTTTTTACTGCAGAATGCTTGTTAGTTTTCTCTTCATCCCCCACCAGAAGGAATTCAAAATTATATATTCTGAACAGAAATATCAACATAAATGTGCTTTCCTGAAGCCTGCATCTGCTATCAGCGAGGTTGACTGAAACTTAGGCATATGCTGGGTGGCAGCAGATAAGTTGGGAATTAGTTGTGATAGGTAATCCACAAAATAGCTAGACCACATGCCAGTAATCAAGAATTCACTGTAATTACTTTAATCTGTAATCAGCTCAACACAGTGCACAGAAGACTGGCAGAGGAATTCTGCAACCAGAGAGGAAGTTGGTTAATTATTTCAAGACCATCTCTTTGTTCCTGTATTGATTTTCAATTGTGTGACCTTTTTATTCATTCCTTTATATATTTATTCATTCAATACAATGTGTTAATTACTCTAGAAGCATATTAATTACAGAAGAAACAATAAATAATAAATATATCCCCTGACCTCTCAATCCATGCAAGCTCAGAGTGAGAGATGAGCATGCAAATTAGCTCCTATGAGCCATCTTTGTTCTGTTTGTCCCTTGCAAAGGGGGAAGTTGGAGGTTCAAAGTTAATAAGCAGTAATTACGAGGAAGTCTTTAATTTTTATACTAGAATGAAAATAATTATTGGAAAGCGTGCCGACATCCACACAGAGATGCACATCTGTTGTTGCCAAGGCAGACAGTTTAGTCTGTTCATGAAACTAAAGAATTTCAGTTTCAATTTGAATTTTTGGTTCTTGAAAGTATATGCCATACATCTTAGACAAGGTTTAAATGGGCAGAAAGGTTACTACTTCTTCTTTTAGATTGATTAATAACACGTAGGTGCTTTTGTGTTCCTTTCAAACAATCATTTTACCCCATGCATGAAAAAGTTTACATTTTCTAATGTTATTCCACGTTCCTGCATACTAAGACATTATGACTTGGTTCAGATGTTAAGTAACTAAAAATGACCAACTATAAAAGGTCCTTACAACCTGGATTAGAATGGGATGGTTGGGATAAAGGAAGGGTGGATATGGGAGCAGGGAAGTATATATCTTAATTAAGGGAGCCATTTTAGGGTTGGCAAGAGACTTGACTCTAGAGGGGCTCCCAGGCGTCCAGGGAGATGTCCCCAGTTAGTTTCGTGGGCAGCTGAGGAGAGGGAACCTGAAATGGCCCTATCCTATAGCCATACTGATGAATACTTGCATATCACCATAAAAACTTCATCTGGTGATGGATGGAGATAGAGACAGAGACCCACATTGGAGCACTGGACTGAGCTCCCAAGGTCCAAATGAGGAGCAGAAGGAGGGAGAACATGAGCAAGGAAGTCAGGACCGCGAAGAGTGCACCCACCCACTGAGACAGTGGGGCTGATCTATTGGGAGCGCACCAAGGCCAGCTGGACTGGGACTGAAAAAGCATGGGATTAAAACTGGACTCTCTGAACATGACGGACAATGAGGGCTGACTGAGAAGTCAAGGACAATGGCACTGGGTTTTGATCCTACTTCTTGTACTGGCTTTGTGGGAGCCTAGCCGGTTTGGATGCTCACATACCTAGACCTGGATGGAGTGGGGAGGACCTTGGACTTCCTACAGGGCGGGGAACCTTGACTGCTCTTTGGACTGGAGAGGGAGGAGGAGAGAAGAGGGGAGGGGGAGAGCAGTGGGGGAGCGGGAAGGAAATGGGAGGCGGGGAGGAGGCGGAAATTTTTTCAATAAAAAAAATCAAAAAAAAAAAAGTACAGCATTTACAGAGAAAAGCAAAAAAAAAAAAAAAAAACCAAAACCACAAACAACAAAAAAAAAAACAACAACCTGGATTAGAATCAGTCTTTTACAAAATACAGTATAAAATGGATAATGGAAGTTTTTTACAAAGGGAATTTTTAGGTAAAGATTGTAGGAGGCTAAACTTCGAAAACATTGTGAATTAAAAAATAAAACCTTCAGAGAATTTATATGAGTTCAACATAAGTTAGAACCAAGAGTTGTTTTATAACAAAATGAGCACTTGTGATTTTAGAATGCCTAATTAAGGTAGCGTATGGAAGACAAGAGTGCATAGATGGTCTCACATTGATCATCATACCTAATATGAGTGGTAGTGCGCCTATTCTTTAGGCAGCTTAGGTAACAAATCACACAACACATACAAAGGCTAGAAGGATATTTAGAATATAGAAAGTCAACGTGCAGAAAGGCCAGGTAAAGAAATGCTGGAAATTCTTTTACTTGATTTGATGGATATGACTTGAGAGTATCCATCAAACTTCATCTGTACAATTCTGAGTCTTTTAAAGTGTAGCGAGCTGCATGAAGCCACACCTGATGGCAATGTGTAGAGAGCTGCGTGGAGCTGCACCTGATGGGGCTGGCTCCTAGCCTCTGCGATCCCGAAAGCGAGTGCTCTCTGTGATAATCAACTCCTAATATCAACTAGGACTGAGTTATGCTATTATCATGCAATAATTGTCAGCTGCTTGCATATGTGTGGACCTATGGGCAGTGCCCACCTGGCAATCTGGGGTTGGCGGCCCAGGCCTACTTAAGGGCTGGGGGAGAGAGGGAGAGAGAGAGAGATTTTACAATTGTTACCAAGGCCCTGAATAAACTGCTTAGCAAGAAGAGCTCCGGTGTTGCGTCCTTCTTCCTGGCCGAGGAGGACCGCGACATTAAAGTCAATGTCTGCAGGGAGAACTAGGTTATAATACACAAGATGCTGGTAGAAAGATACATGACATGTGGTTTCTGATAAGGATTACAGTGCACCAGTGGAGCTTCTTCAGAATTGAAGCATGGATTCTGGAAAGCACTGAGTTTGTACAAGTAAGTGGGTGACTGGTCTATACAAGATGGATTACTGCATCATTGCTTAGTAGATCGTTTACCGACCCTCTTGAAAGGAATTTGAATATCTGAACAGTGCTTGATTCAACCATGTAAAGTACCAACTGCTGAACTTCCTAAGTCCTAAAAACCCTGGCTCTGCCATGAGAGGCGACTTGAAAGGAATCAATAATTAATGAACACTTTAATTATCTACAGTGGCATTCTATTTCTAGAACAATTTTGTAAGAAAACACCATAGAGACAAGTGACAGAAAGTACCTAAATTCTTCACAATGTAGCTAATATTTTTTGGCAGAGATACAAACTTGGCTGGGATTAGATTTTAGCAGAAGTAGTTGGTGAACTTATAGAAAATGATGCTTATGAAAACAATATGTTCAACTTGGCATGGAAAAATCATCACATGCTGGATGGAAGACTTCAGGGATACAACTGAAGGAGAGTAGACCCGTACTCTCTCTATCACTTGAGTTTGGAAGTATATATTCATTGTGTAGAAACTTGTACACACAGTCCCAACCTCCCTTGTGCCCTGGCCTGAACCAGTAGGTTAAATTTCCACATGTAAAAGGGACATATGACCTCACTCTAGTCTTTTCAAAGCCCTCTAATTAGCTAAAAATATTGAGCTGTTTTTCTTTCTTTGTCTGTTTCTAGTTTCTTCCACTGTTCTCATTATTTCACTCGGTAAAATGAGTGAAGGGGTCCTTCTTCAAGCAGTTTAATGCAATCTACATATTCATAATGTGGGTTGTGTTAGAAATCTAAGTTCATTTATAACCTAACAGGACTGCTTATTGTCTAATGTGGTTCCATTGTTTCCCTGAAGTCTCTAAACTTCCTGAGGAAAGTTCGTTACTCATAGCAGACATTTCAAGATGCAGAGGCTTAAGCAGACAGCTGAAACTGAGATCTTGTTGGTGCCAAATCCATCCTCTTTGCAAGGTACACCTTTTCTGCCTTATTTGACTTAAGGCGTATTTAAGAGGGCTATTTTTAAGCTGGTCTCTGCAGAGGTTGAGTAAATTTACTCCAGTCTCTAAGTTTGCTGTTAAGTTTTCAGGTTGCATTTCTGCGAAATGAAGTGAGTTGAGATTTTGCTTGCACAGCTCGGCTTAGCAAACGTTTGCTTTCTGGTCATGGCCATAAAAGGAAAATGCTTTCTACAAATAGAGTCTGGAGCAGAAAAAAAAAAAAAAAAAAAAAAAAAAAAAGCATTGTTGCTTTTGATATGTTTTTACTTCTGTCTCTCAAATCCTTACATGGTAAGTTGGAACAAGACAATCACTTACACAGGAATGAGCTTGGAAAGGCAGAGACAATCACCCAGAGCCAGTTTTTTTTTTTTTTTTTTTTTTTTTAAGTTTTCTGAATGTGGCCCTCATTTGTTGGGCAGGGTGCCTGCGGTTTACATTCTGTTTATAGTTCCGTTCTTGGTTTTTATTCCTCAGAACATTGTGCTGGGCTTCTGCTGGGAGTCGAAAAGTGTAATAACGTCACCCTTATGTGAGAGGCAAAACTAGAATGCGTGCAGACGCAGACAGGAAATTTCTGCCTACACCTCCTCTGGCTGCTCTTTGGATAACATTAGACATTCTGTTTGCCTAGGGTGATGAGATCAAATTGATAGCACAGCCCAGGCTCTGGACAGGTCCATGGATCAGAGCTCTAGGTGCTTTCACTGAAACACAAACTACAGATTGAGAATTATTGCTGGTTTGAACTTTTAGTTCTGATTTGATTTGGTTGTCCCAGGTGGAATTAGCCTGTGTGTGAAGGTAGAAATAGGTAAGGCTGAAGGTCAGGGGTCAACTTACTAGCTCCCAAAGCCCATTCCAGAAAATTCTTCCAGTTTTAAAGAATACACTCAAAGCTGAGGAAAGGTGTGTTAACTCTGTAGTGGGCTTTGTAAATGCCTGGAACTTTTGTCATATACTGGGAGGCAGCTAGTAACAAGACAATATTTAACAACAACAACAACAACAACAAAAAAAAAAACAATGGAATGGCCACGTTTAGCATGGCCTGTGGCCCAGTGTCTTTTGTGCTTCAACTCTTATTGCTTCTCTTCTGGTTTATGTCACCTAGTTATCAGTTCTCTGGAGGAAAGGAGAGCAGGGCTGTGGATGTGGGGGCATCCATAAGAGCCTAGTCGAGTGCCTTTACATGAATAGGGTCCACAAAAGGTCGGGTGATTCAATGGCTTTGCCTTTTCCTGGTGACAAACTTGCAGACAGACTGCACAGTGTGAAGCCGAGCATGCCTGTCTGTTTCTGCTGCATGTGTGGATCACCTGAGGGAGAAATAGCATCCATTTATTTTTTCCAGCTTGATTGTGGAACTTTACAAGAAAAAGGTATTTGAATTTTATCAAAAGGTGAAGTCTTGTTCTGAGAAACTCACTTGTAATTCTGGGTTAGGATGCAGTTTGAAATTTGCATGATTTTTTTGATATATGTTAAGCATTTAGGTCTGTCAATCATGCTGATGTATCTATATGGGAACACCATAGAATATTTCCCTAGAAAGGACTTGAATTTGAGGATGCCTTAGTTATTATTAATAGTTATTATCCACCATTACATGTCTTATAAGAATCTATCATTTTCGCTACTTTTCATCAGTCTTGTCAGAAATGTATTCTGACAGAAATAAAAATTCATGTAGTAGTAACTGGGACTCCAGTTAATGACACCAGCTGCTGTGAATATTCACCTTGCAGTGATATCACTTTGGGCTATGTGTATCCTACATACCAGGTTCTTTTGTACACATCACCTTATTGATGCCTACTATAATGTGATTTTTAAGGTGTATTATCATTGGTTTAGTCTCATTTGCACATTATGATCCTACAAATGGAACAGCTGAAATTCAAATGGTATGTCAAATTACACAGCTCAAAATTTAAACATTATGCCGTTGACTCAAGTTTCTGGCTGACTCTCTTTGCCTTTTCTTATGCAGTTATGAGGAGGCATTGCATGTTTTCTCATTTAGCTTCTTTGATGATGTATCTTCAGTGCCTTCCATTTTATGATGTATAGTCAAAGATTTCTGTTTGGGTAATAGCAATTTTTAGTGCCTCGATTTTTCCCCTTCTTTGTGTGCTTTGTGTGCATTTAAATAATATAACTAAATGATAAACACTCTGATGGGGAACATAATCCATGTTTATGTATGTGTGACTGATGAAAGTCAGGGTCTCACATGCAGAATTCTTGATCCAAGAAAGAAGCTTGTTGTTTTAAAAAGCAAACAAAAGCAATTTGTTCTTTTACTCCAGAGCATATCCAATGTAAAGCTGTCAAACCCTACAGTGTTGCAATACATCTGCACAGCCAGATGTTGGCAGATGTTTTTGTCTGTAGTACTGTTGTACTGATGTATAGGATGACTTCTATGAAAAGATATCTTTCTTTACTTTTTGAAATATTACCTTCAATAGAAAGTTCAGACATACTAGTAAAAGCATTGGCAACATTAAAGCAAATTTAAAATAAATAAAACTTTAAGAAAGCCACTAAACATTTTTTTTTCTTAAGTAGTATTGGAGAATCACATGAGAATCTTACATTCCTTTTCTCAGTGCAGAAAATCACAAGGTAGAGTGCCAGTTCCTGATGGCAAGAGAAAGCCCTGATACAGTAGGTCATAGCGTGCTAGGAAGACAGATGTGAGGTGACATTTGGTCTTCCCATGAAAGAAGCTTGTGAGCAAGGTCAAAGGAAAGTGGCCAGAAATCAACCAATAAATCATAGCTTAGCTTACATAAACTAAAAAAAAAATAATTAGGTTGGCTCTAATTTATAAAAAGAAGAAAGGAGAAACATTGAATGTCTCATTTGGGAGCTTTTATATTTGGCATCTCATCTTCCTTTATTCAAGACGGGAAAATGTTCCTTCTTATCATACATAGCTTCTATGGGGCTGTATTTTTAAAGCCTATCTTTGACAAAGACTGTTCTCTCCATGTGTTATTCCATCGAGGAAGTACAAAAATAGCAGCAGTTGATTTCCCTATTGCACCTACATACAGATCACATTTTGGCATCCTCTGGAAGCTATTGTCTGCAGAGGAACTCTGACGCAATTCCTTTAAACTCACCTGTCACCTAATGCACTCCAAGCACAGTCTTGGTTGGGCCTTGACTAATCTTCCACATAGTTTTCTTATTTGGGTGTTCTGACGTACATCCTGGTACCAGGTTGTGTTCCTCATAGCAACTGCAAGCATCTTCCTTGTATCAAAATCTGAGGGTTTTTACTCTTCTTTTTCTCTCTCTCCCTCTGGCCACTTAGTAGTTGCTTGGATATTGGTTTTTGCTTTCTCTGTCTCTTGTATTTTATTCAGCTCTTCCACAGGGATGTTTCTGTTAGCAAATGTTGCTTGTGTTTCAGTGAATGTATGCAGACATCACCCTTTATTTTTAAAAATATATACTAATGGAAAATTGATTTGTATGAAAATTATTTATAGTCACTTTGCACTGCAACACCTTTGGAGATTTCAGTCTTAGGAATATGTGAGAAACTTGATTGTGTGGTTATAGTTAGTATAATAGATGTAATGGTAGCAGATATAAACACATTTTGGGGAATTAACTCAGTACTTTATTTTTATCTCACAATGAGACCAGTTGGCAGAGGTAGGGTGGACCAAAAAATTTGGGTTTCATTTCCTGCAGTTTTTCTATACTCCTTCCATTTTATAATTACATTATGTATAAGACCTTTGACATACGAGCTATATCATCAAATTCAGCCTCCAGAAGCCACACCATCACCTTCATTGCTCTGGCCATCTTGCTTCCACTAATGTTGGATTGATAAGTACTAGTCATACTGCTGTGACAAAAAGCCCAACTTTTTTTTTTTTTTTTTTTTTTTTTTGGTGGTCACCTGGCATTCTTTAGACACTGCTGAAAAGAAGTAACTTGGTCTCTCTTCTGGCTCCGCGCTGTCCATGATATCATGATATTAATTTTTTTACTTCTAACATATACAACTACTACAACGTAGGCAGTGGAAACTAGAAATGGGTGTCTTTAGGTTCTTGAGAGTAGAAAATGAATTTGCAGCATTGGCAGGACCCAGACCCCTCTGAGTCTTGGTGGGAGTCTTTCCTACCTATTCTTGCCTGTGAAGATGCCCATACTTGCTAAGCAGTTCTTGACTCTGGCTGTAAAAATCTAAATGCAACTTATTTTTTTTATTGTGTCCTTGACATTTTATTTTAGTGCTGGGAATTAAACCCAGGGCCTCACACTTGCTAAGTATATTTTCTTCCACCAGCTGTTTCCTCGGAATTGTGTCTTTGACTTTATCTATTTTCTTCATTTTTTTTATAATGATTCTAGTTAAACTAAATGAAGGGCCACATTAACAATCTCAGTTTAGCTTGGTTATTTTAAACAGTTTTTAAAAATAAGGTCATGTTGCTAGATAGCCACAATGAAGACTATACCATATCATATCATCATGGAAGACAAGATTAAATTCATGAGAAATTGAGATCTTCTGTTTCCCTTTTCATTTCTTTGGCAAGTATTTCTAGTAATATATTAAATGCAAGACATGACAATTATAATTATATTGAGATTAAAAAAAATCTTTCCAGATGTTGACTGGGGCTTAGCTGACATATTTTGATAAAGTTCCAGATAGTAATTTTGAATTTTTGGACTATGCAGTCATTTTCATAATTCCTCATTTCTGTCACTGCAGCATTAAAGCGAAGAGACAATGGGAAAGAAATTTCCTTGTTGCACTAAGAGTTTATTTCATTGAACTCCATTTGTTTTATTGACTTTGGCCTATGGAATGTAAAATTTGCACTGCTGTGCTAGACTCTGCTTCATTCTAACCAGGATGTGAACTTTGTGAAATGAACCCCAGCACATAAATATAGGTTCTGGTCATTGCTAAGTAGCCATGATCTTGAGTGGCTTATCCCGTGTAAGGAACAGTCCCTTATCAATAAAATGAAGACAGTTTCCATAAATAATACGCACAGTTTTGATTCAGATGTAGCTGTTTGTACAAGCGTTCCTTCACAGAAGCAGGGCAGCACCCTGGATGAGAATTATGCCTATTTGTGTGTCTTTGATCTTGAGCAAGTTCTTCAGTACTGCATGCCTCATTTTCTTCATCATTAATACACACATAGTAACATGCCTACATTTTAGCTTGCTTATGAACTTTTGGTGCATTAATAGATGTCATACAATTAGACCATTGCCTGACACTTAGTAAGCAGTCAGCAAATGCTAATGACACATATTACTCATTATTGTTATAAATGACATCCCTTGTTACACAGAAATAGTCGACATTAGTGAATTTTTGTTGAATTTATATCAAAGTGTGAATCAAGTGAGCAGTCATATTCAGAACTAAGTACTGACCATTTTCTATTGTTAGTTAGATTATGATGAAAACAAATGGTTTCTTTTTCATCCTCACCTATGGAGAGCAAAGGTATCAAACTGGTAAAGCATCTCTTGTGTGGTCCAGCTGCACCATGCAAGGTGTCCATACATAATTAGAAACTGAAGACAAATGAAATATAGGTAGCTACAGTGCTGTCTTTGTTCTAAAAGGTTAACCATTATATCGATCATGTGAATGCTATTAAAAGTCTTTCACATTAACAAATATGTGACGTTGGGTAATTATTTTTATGAATAACAGAAAAAGATATAAAAGATAAAAATTTCTTCAATCACTGTGTTTTCTCATGTATATTGACTTAATAAAAGCCAGAAACTTTCATATCATCTTAAAAATAAATAATGAGGAGGCTGGATGGAAATCTAGAGCTAGGATTAAACTAGTCAACCAGAGGACTTCTCTGTTAATGACGACGTCTGTATATGTTGATGTCAATATGTAAAAATATAATTTTTGCCCGAAATAAATGTTGTAACTAATGAGAACTGTTGGGACTGCAGAGATGGCTCAGTCAGAAAAGCTCTTGCCACGCAAGTCTGAGGGAGCAGACTTTGATCCCCAGCATCCAAATAAAAGGCTGGGGCTGGAGAACTGGAAGCAGGTGGAACTCTGGAGCTAATGGGCCAAGTTCAGGGAGAGTTCTCAAAGAGCAAGGTGCAGAGCAATTGAGGAAAATACCTGATGTTGGGCTCCTGACCTCCACATATACAAGCACACAATTGCATATTGAATGTTACAAGCGGTATGTCACATGTTTGCAACACACATGCCTCTTGATGCTTATTTTATTATTGAAAATTCATAGATACATGGCTTGATGTAGTTTTGTGTGGACAGTTGGTTTCTGGACATATTGTCTGAATTTATAGGCCAGGTTGGTGTTGAATTCTTGATACTCCTGGCTCTATTTACCAAGTGCTCAGATTACAGACAAATAGAGATTATTACTGGTAGCCCCACCTGGTCAACTTAGTAATTTTTATATTTGGAGATATTAATATTTTAGTAGAAACAATTAAACATCTGAATAAATTTTAATTGAATTATTAAATGCAATGTGAAAAATGGCTCACTAAAAATAGTAAATTCAGAAAACCTCATATACCAATGTTCTAATTTTATTTATAAGGTAAAAATTGTGTGTGTGCTGGGGGTAGTATAGGTACACATGTGTATACATGTGTAAAGACCAGGGGTCAATCTTAGGTGACCCATCCACCTTAGTTTTGGAGACATGGTCTACTAGGGTTTGGGCGACATAAATTCAGCAAGGCTCCTGTCCAACGGGCACTGGAATGCCTTCCATCTTCGCTTCCTCAGTACTGGGATTAGTCAGGTGACTACACTAAAGATTTTCTGTGGGTAGTGGTAATCAGACTCAGAACCTCTGACTGTATGCATTCTACCATCAGACCTCTAACTTGCCCATGGTATGATGAAATTTTAAAAGATTTTTTTCTCCTCCTTCTAGAGCAGAGACCATTGCTTGTCTACCTTGGTCTTCTTAACTTATTTATCAATCACAGTCCTTGGATCTTTACAATATTATTGATTTGACGGTAGCTTTTAATCACACATGCTCTCGTGTATATTTGGTACACCATACAAGAACTTCTGCCTGTTCCCACTTATTTCCCTATTTCGAACATCTATTTTTTTTAAGACTTCTGACCTCTAGTTCCTCTAAATTCCCTTTATACTAGGTCTCTTGAGGTTATTAACTCATTAGGAGTGCTGTTTCAAAGAACAAAAAACATAATTGTCCTAACCACAGAAATGTATTGTCTTGGTTCTGGAGGTGACGAGTTCCAAAATTAAGGATTTTTCATGGCCGATTTCTTCTGATGGCTGTGAGGAACAAGCTGCCCTGGCCCTCCCTCCTTGGCATGTCTAAGCTCCTTCCAATTCACCTGGCATTGTTCCTGTACACATATCGCTGTGTCTAGATTTTCCCTTTTAAGAAGGACATCATTTATACTGGATTAGAGCCCACCCTAATGAGCTCACTCTAATTCTGTTACCTCTATAAAGGTCTTCCAAATAAGGGCACACTCCAAGGTTCTGAGAATTTAAAACTTCAACATTAAGATCTGGAGCAGCTTGATTTAATCCCTAACAGAAACTGTGGAGAAACTCACCTCTTTAAAGCCAGAGATTAGAGAATGGAGAGTCTAAGCTATGGTCCAAGTCACAGATTCTCTTTGTGTCACAACTGGAAGAACACCAAAGAAGTTTTTCTTTTTCACTCCTTTGTCTAGAGTATTCTGTATACTCTACATTATAACTCTCTACATTAAAGCACCAGTTTCTTCTGCCTAGACAGGCAAATAATTCTCAAACTTGGACACACGTGTTTTTCTGAGAACCATGTGGGACGGATTTAGTCCTTTAATTCCTATTTGCTTTGTTAGTATTTAGCCTAAGCGTTTTAGTTACAGAAGTAAATATGGTTAATTTTGTAGATACCTTCTATACATAGGTACCATTTATTCATTCAGTAAAAACTTGCTGAGAAGTCTCATAGTCCTGGTGACAGCTAGACATTTCCTCTGTTACTGCATTAGGACTTGTGAATAATTTCCACAGTTTCTTCATTCTGCTGTTAGTTATATAAGTAGCTTCTGACGTTCAGATGCTCTTGAAAAAGCATGTGCTACCCCTAACTAAGTATGCCTGTGACATTTCTAGGTACTGATGATGTTCCTGTGATATCTGTGAAGGATTAGTCAGTCTTAGGAAATCCAAATCAGCATGTTTCCTCTCCTTTATCCCGGCCACTGACATCAACCTGAATCAGTAGCAGACTGCAAATGCATTACCATCAATCTGCAGTCTAGATATTCTTATCTTTCCCATCAAGTGAATAGGAGAATACATCAAAATAGAAATTATTTATAGACAATGTTGCAGTAAACATTTCAAGTATGTGAAATATTGAATGTATGTTTATTTTGGGCTATATATATATATATATATATATTTATGCTTAAGGTCCAAATGTGTTTTAAAGATCATGCATGAAAATAGTCTCGATACATCTATTACTTTTAACACACTTGTGCTAAAATACTGTGCATTTGTATTATATGCAAATTTTGAGACATATTCATTGGGATTTGGGGTTTAAAATGCTTTAAACCTAAGAGAACAAGAATTTACTTAGGCACATAAAGTGAATCACTCATCTTTGATGTATAATTTATAATATATTCTGCAATATTGTTGATAGGTACAAAAGCACTAATGTTTTCAACTATTTTTTATTCACCCAAAGTCTTCTTAGCAGCAACTGGGAGGGGTGTTATGAAACGTATATGAAGTGTTCTGTTGGAGGAATAGTGACGGAAGAAGAAAAGCTATTTAGAATAAATATACAAAATTAGTGTGCGGGTTACACTTTAGAGGCAGTGAGAGGAACAATACTGGTAATGGAGTAGAAAGCCTGAGAGACCAAGGTCAAGCAAAAGTCGGGCCAATGTGTGAAACATGGGTTCCTGTTAAGAAGGACAGGAAATCTCTATCTGGTGTCAAAATCAGAAATAACTAGGGAAGAAATGTGAAAAGTGTCAAGAAGTAGTAAGAATCTTAGGAAAAGGTATTACATTGCTAATTCTTCCTGTATTGATGAGCAAGAGTAGTGTAGTAAGATGAAATTGTAGCTATCAAACAAAGACCCACCTAGGGCAACATATCCATGTGTAATAAAAATAAAATAGTAATGTAGCTTGAAGTAAAAGCAAGTCAGGAACAGGCTTGTGTGACAGGCAGAGAGATGTCCTTCCCACCTCTGCCTTCTCAGAGAGAACTTTCCGGAAATGAACCTCCACCCAGTTGGGTGCTTTAGAGTTCTCCAGGGTCCTTCCCTTTTCCTTATGGCTCCTTGGTAGATATTCTCTGCCCTGCCCCATGTTTTTAGCAAACACAAAAATCACCATCTCAGGGAGTCTGTTTCTGCCTTTTCATCTACCCATGTACAGCTAACTCCCTCACGTGAGTGAAGGAAAGAGCAGCTCTCTTTGGACCATTAGAAAATGTGTCATTTTGACCCGTGTGTTGTTACTCACACACACAAGTGGATTTACCCAGTTAGGAGGAAGTTTGGAAGATGTACTCTATTTGGGTTTTCATGGACTCTATAGATCAAGAGAAGGGTAGAATGACAGTTGAAATAGATAGCCAATGGCTTTTATCCAAACTGTATTTGGATATTATTGTAGGGCATGAAAGGGTTCTCCATCTTCTTGTGTCTAAATCATGCAAGACATATGCTGATTGCTAAGAAAACTTAACTTGAAATTCAATACATTGTTTTTTTTCTGTTTGGGTAATCTGCTGTGTTTTTATGATTATTTAAAATATTTTCAAATCATCTTAAACACAAGATCCTTAGTCTATATAACTACAAAGTGAAAATATCAGAAATATGTAGTTTAACAGTACCCATTGAAAGTGACTGTTAAATAAATATTAGGTAGTTTTAAAATGAAGTCAGAACTAAAACTACAAGGGTAAACTTGTAGCTAAAATAAAAATTCAATTTTTTTATTTCTCCCTTTCCTTCTTTCTCTGTTTTTATCATGTTTTATTCTTTCCTGTTTTTCATTCTTCCTTTCTTCCCTATTTGCTTAGTTCTTTCTTTTGATTGTCAGTTAAAAATAAATTAAACTGTGACCTGACTCTGATTTCTAGGCACAAGATTAGTAACAATAGCTAATTTTCAGGAGAGATATAACCAAACATGCAACACTAAGAGAAGCATATTTGTATGAGACATTTTTACATTTGAAACTGTGATCAAATGAGTCACACAATAGAATTTTTGCAAAATTTCTCACCTAGGGTCTGAAACATTACCACTAAATGACAATGTCTTTGAAAGTACATAAATTTGCCTTTTAGCCTTGAGTGTCTGTACTACGCCTAATTGTGTAATCATGGAGATATGGTTCTTGCATTTGATTCTTATTTTGAATTATATTTTTTTGGGCAAGGAGCCTGACCAATGAACAATAAAGTAACCATTGTCAAGATGACATTCAATATTGAATAGATTATGTCGTAGTTATATCTTCATACTTATGATTCTTCAACCTACAGAGGTTGACTTGATACTGAAGGTAGTTTTTAGCATGGAAAAGAAATTATAAAATATAAGCAAAATGTATGATCATTTCCCTCTCAATTTTCTCTTTTAAAGAAACAGAATTTCCTTGCTTCTTATAATCTGATGACACATTTTGGATTATAGTCTTCTTTGATGTTTTGATTAAAATTAGAAATATATCTTTTGAAAAAGAAAACACTTAGATAACATGTTTCTGAAATATTTTTCATACAATTTCAGTGGTAAATAGATTTCCTAAACCCCACTAATCATTTCCATTTCAGATTCTAATGCTTGGGAATCTCTATTCTTATCAGTATGTTAGATTGATTTGTGGAATATGCAGAGAATGTCCTTTAGGAGTTTAATAATTGCAGCCAACTTTAAAGGATTGGAGAAATGAAATACTTAAGAATGCTAAAGAACATCGGGTATTTAACTAGCTGCCATAAAATATGGAGTGAATGAAGACAGTCCACGTTTTTCCTCTAAGACTTTCGATGTGTAAGTGTTCATTTTCTCTAGGGCAGAAAAAATGGAACTACATAAGAAAAAAAAAAAGCTGAGTTTCCAAGCTCTCTGTAGAAACTTTATAATGCAAAGCTATGTTCAATATAAATTCCTTAATTAAGATAGTCTAACTACAATTTCATCACAGAGTTTTAAAGCACATGTAGACTATGTATAACTTGTTACAGGACACAGAGGAGTCATAGTTGCGATCTCCTCATTTTCTGTGTGTCACAAAACTTGCAGCAAACAAAATAAATATAGAAGCAAGAGCTCTATGCTGTTAGTATCTTCTTTTCATATATATATGTATATATATACATATATATATATAAAATCATCTAACCATTACACACACACACACGTGTGTGTGTGTATGGTGTGTGTGATTAGATTTGACTGTCAACTTGAGGGGATGTGGAATCATATAGCAGATAAATTTTCAGGCATTCCTGTGAGGGATTATTTTGTTGCTGGTGTGATTGGAGACTTAAATGAAGATGTCTGTATTCGTTCTTTTTGTAGTTACTGTGACAAAACACCTGACAGCTATTTTTTAATGGAGGAGAACTTTATTCTGATTCAGTTTAAATGAATTTAATCCATTGTTTTAGTAAAGATGGGGATTTGTAGGTCAGTGGCAATGGGAACTTGCTAGCATGGTCTCATATGTTTATTACCAGGAAGCAGAAAACTTAGAATACAGTTGGGTGGACTATTGTCCTCAAGGCCTGTTCGTTAGGCCCTACTGTATGTAAGCTCCACAACTTACCTGGGATGAAGCGATTAAGTACATGAACCACGAGGAATATTTTATCCTCAGTCTTTTCTTAACATCAAACATGGTCATTTTTATCAGTTCTCCTTTCTCTTCTCTGTGTTGATTTTGCTGTCTGAATTTGCAGTGGTCTCCCTAAATTCAAATGTGAATGTTCTCAATCACAGTAGGATCAGATTCAACTTAATTGAGCCATACACTTTTCCCAAGTGTTTGTGTGTGTGTGTGTGTGTGTTATGTGTTGGCACAAGCACATGCGTGTTCATATACACATCCCTGGGCACATGTCTTAAAATCAGAGATAAATGTCAAGTGGTTTTCTCAGTCATTTAAGCCATATTTCTTGAGGCAGGGCATTTCATTGAACCTAGAGCTTGGCATTTATTGGAGCTTGGCTAGTAGAGAACCTCCAGAGTTTGCCAGTCTCCATGCCTCAGTGCTTTGATTAAAAACTTCTGCACCACAGTCGGATCTTATGTAGGTGCTGGTAAACTCAGGTTCTCATACTTTTATGGCAAGCATTTTCCATTGGTGCTCTCTCTCCAGCACTTGAATCAAATCATTTGAGTAGGGTCAGGGAAGAAATAACAGACATTTTTTTTTTCCCTCAGTCCTAATCAATCACCTGCAATGAACAATGCAGACAACAGATAGGTGGGCTGTAGTATCTGTTACTTACCCTGATAATACTGTGCTCAGCATATAACCCCTAGAACAAAGAGGAGGAAAAAAATTATTTCACTTGCAAACTGTATATTCTCTTACCACAAGAATGATAAGTGCTGGAGACTCAAAAGGACAACTACCCACATCTAAACACAGTAGGAAGAAAAAAGAACTCTCACAGTTACAAAACCACAGGTCATTGAGGAAACCCTGTCAACTGTAGCATGAATTAGGAAGCATTTTGCTGAGTTCTAGCTGTCCTCCACCACCAGTTCTGGCTCTCCGACTACAGTTAGGTCTCTTAACTGCTTTGGAATGTGGTGTTTGCGTGCCTAAAGGAGCCCTTTCATTTAAGAAATTACTTTTCCCAGAAAATTGAAAAGTGCTTTCAATAAGTCACACCATCTGCTGCTCTCATATTAAGTTAAAATTGGCTAAAATTGAATCTTCATTTATCCGACTTGCAGCTTTCACCTTCACAACGTTTGGCAGTGTTGTTTGAAATTAACCCTTCGTAACAGCCTTTCAATTGGTAGGACTGGCGTTTGGGGCGCTTTCCTGAATCTATAATGTTTTCCTATGTGCAATGCTTAGATATTTGCTTTCCTTCTAACAATATGACTATAAGAATAGAAGCCATATCTAAATAATGAGTCTTTACGTTCAGTAATATAACTGGCTCCAAAACAGAGGGGTCGATTTAAAGGCCATCAAATGGGGGCACATCTTCCTTGGGGTGTTATAACCTGGGTCCAGTAATGATTGGAACGGTTTCCTAATTAATTTTGGAAATGTTAACTAGAAACCTGTTTTCTTTGTACCAGGTGGCCAAATAAATAAAACATATACTTGGTGAAGTTCCCCTCTCCGACCTTTAGTCATGTGGGAAAATAAATCTTTCATTGCATGCCTTACCTTTTGAAGAACTGAAAGGAGATAAAGACAAAACACAATTTTTACTTATGGAAGTCAGTGCCTTAGCAATAGCTGGGATTACTGGAACATGAACCCATGCCAGAGGTTAGTAGACACTTACCCAGCATCCCCAGTAAGCTTATATATCTGTGCTAACTTTAACTCCTATCTCAAGTGTTTCATAGTTTCCATTTTATCACTGGAGACTCTTATTGCCCACAAATCTAGCCAAGAAAACAGAGGTATCCCATATGCCTTAATGTCAAGGAACTGTGTTTGGTCTTACAGTGCAGAAAGTATTTTTCCTAGCTATTTGTTACTCTGTCACTTTATTTTAGTTTGTCTTTTCATGCATTGGATTTTCTTATCGAATGTGTGTACTTGTGCACATTTACACACCTTTCTCTGGAACATTTCTCTATTTCACTACACTGACTTTTCAAAATGTCTCAGAGTCCCCTGGAGGTAATTAGTAAGAATGAATTGTTATCTGCTCTTTCATGGAGGAAAAAAAAAAACAAGGCACATAAAATTTAATTGATGTACCCAGTCAGCTTGTCAGTGGTGGCATAAACATAGTCAAACAACATTGCTCAGGTACTTCCTGGGGATATGCTTTCAAATAAAAGATGTAAAACCTTCCATCCATTCTCCATCCATATGCAGGATGTTTCTTTTTCCTTGAAATACTTTTAGAGTAACTGTAGGTTCAAGAAATTACCAAGTCATGGATTTGGAATTTAGGACCTCAGTGTATTTGTTTATCGCACCAGTGTGAAGAAGGTGACATGGTACTGTGTGTTTCTAGGACTTTTTCAGGGCTCTGGATATTGAGAAGAACCATTTCCATGGCAACCAGTAGACAGCTGGAGTTTAATTGCATGAGCTTGAACTTCATATAATGTGCTCGGATTTTTATGTTTTGATATTTTGTTTTTGCTTTTTATACTGGCATTGTCTATTAAAATTATTTCAGAATAATCTACATTATTATGACTGAAGGAATGAAAAACTAATAAGCTAAAAGCAATGGTGTTAGGGGCATACTGCTTCAAAGTTTCTTGGCTTTTTGGCTTTATCATTTCTTTACAGACTCCAATAAATTTCTTACAGTCTGAGAATTGCCTTCTAATAACGAACGTGACGATAGTTTTGGTGACTTTAAAATGGGCATTTTTCCTTTGTAGAGGCTTATCAAATCTTAGCAAGATTGCTGTGAGAAGTGTCACTATTAGTCTTTATTGATAAATCTGTCCCATTTGCTTTTCCTTTTTTGTTGCTTTTACCTCGTAGGGGGTAGGAGGGGAAGGATTCTTGAAAGTATCTCATTTTCTATTTTGTTTAATATTGTCTATTAGACATACTATCCTATGCTAAGCACTGGTATGCCTCCTCTTTGTTGAACTCTGAATACCTTAATAATACGTGTTATTCTTTGGAATGGCTACAGCGGTGAGTAATGAACCACAGTGCTCAACAACACTACGTGGAAATTAATTAGGAAATGGCAGGGGTAAGACCTGACTTGTGTTGGTCCACCAGTAAGAAGAAGTGAAGAGCTGAACAGGAGGGTGGAGCTTACTTAAAAGGGAAAGTTTGCACATGCTTACGGACATGCAAGGCATGATGTAGCCACACAACACATAACATAGAGACATATGATTGCAGGGCCCCTGGGCTGGCTAAGTATTTGCCCGAATGCCGGTAGGCTGCCTTTGGAGGGGGGTGCAGAGATGGGGGTCAGTATAATGATGGAATCCTAATAACATGAGTACACACAGTAAAAGAATTAGCTATACTGTCCACTTTCTATAAATGCTGTTGATGTCTTTATGTAATGGGTGTTGAAACTATTCACATTTATGTATGGAAAAAGACATGGAGTTCTGTGCACACCGATATAAATTCACCATTGAAGCCAAAACAATTTGACTCCTGTTTAAGCTATATGGTTCGGTGTTTTTCTGTTTCTCACATATACATGCTGATAAAGATGTAGGGTGCCACTCTACACTCAGATTGACTCGGTTTCACTTTTCATTTTGTTGCTTATTAGCATGAAAAATCAGGCAAGTGACTGAAACTATTTTCTCATCTACAGCGATTGTAGTGGTATGTGTTTTTGGATGAGTTAAGTATCATCGGTACGGAATGCATAACACAAATTACATAAAAAAGCATCTTGGAAAGATAGACTAGTCTTTCCATGAACATCAAGAGTATTTCTTTGGAAACATTTCTTTCTCTTTCTCTCTTGTCCTCCATCTTGTTTCACCTCCTCTTTTTGTGTGTGTGTTTGCTATGAACAGGACAGTCTTATACTTAGTGAATAAAACAGTGGACTGCTAAGGTAGCTATGACTAAATTATGGTCATCTGTTGATGCTACGGATACTGGATTTCTTGAAATAGCTATTGTCTCTTTCAAATTGAATTCTTAGTGCTATGTTTTTATAAGCGTGCTTTCTTCATAGTGAGTTGAAGCAGAAATTATCTGTGTGTATCTTTATCTTCTGTATTATGGTGTAGGATTATTAAGCCTGTCCTTACATCCAAAGATCCACAACAATGAAGTACAGTAGGCACTCAATAAATGGTTATTGTACTGTCTGATACACTGAGCTACATTAGGAAGCACCTAATGCAACCTTAATGCCATAGCAAGCTAAACACACATTTGTTATATGCAGAATGTCTTGATTTTCTGAATATCCACATTAAACGCACAAGAATACATACCCCTTTTATTCTCCAATATCTCTCTTCCTCTCTAAGAATGTTAAATGCATGTGAATGTAATTTGGCCGAAGTTTATTTTGTTAATTTTATGTTTAGTTCAAGGATGCTGAAAATCATAAAAATGTGCATTGTCTGTCTTAGGTGGAAAGTTTTCTATGTCAGAATATTGCACAAGTGATCTTTTTTATTTATTTATTTTTTCACAAGTGATCTTAGAACTGTAGCTTTTTCACTCACCTCATAGACTTCAAAACTTTTATCATAGGAGAAATAATTGGCCTTTTTATAAATCTACCTATATAAACAATGCTATCATAATTTTAAAATTCAAATGCTATAGTTACTCTGTATGAGGTGGCATAAAAAAATACAAGAACTCCAGCCAGTGGTGACACGTGCCTTCAATCCTAGCACTCGTGGGGCAGAGGCAGGTGGATCTCTGTGAGTTTGAGGCCAACTTGGCCTACTGAGTGAGTTCCAGGCTCCAAAGCTACATATATAATAACAACACATATATGCTGAATGTAATAAATCTGTAAGTATGAGAGGGTTATGTTATAATTAGTCACAATAATTAATAAAATTTAGTTTGAGAGATAATTCCATTGATAAAATAAAAAAAGGAAATTGCTGTTCAACACAAGTGAACTGTAATGTAATGAAAAAGTGAGGTGGAGAGAAAAATCTATACATTCCTTGGGAGAGATTTGAAGGGGAGGGGAGAGGTAGGAAGGGGAGCAGAGAAAAATGTAGAGCTCAATAACAATTAAAAAAATAGATGCATTGCAACAAATTGTCAGTGTGTGGGAAATTTAGGTGCTATTAAAAACAAAGCAAAATTCATTTGTAAGAAACAATTGGAAATACAAACATTGACTATTTAAGTAGAATTAATGTGAATTGAGAAACAAAAATTTGTGGCTCAGTTCCAAGACTCCGTGTTATTTGCATGGACGGGAGAGCACGGATGGAGTGAGAGGATATTTGGGATTCACTGCCTGGCTGCTAGGAAAGGACGGGAAAAGAGCACTGATGGTCCTTGGAATGGTACCTGCCAAGAAAAGACAAATATGCCTACTAGAACACACACTACTTTGTTGAATTTGCCGTATGACTGAAAATTTCTATTGCAAAACAGACTTGAAAATTTACTAGGTATTATTTTAGAGCTACTCAATAAACTGCTAGAATCCTGAACTAGAAAATAGAGGAACTTTAAGGAAACATATGTGCTCTTGTTTGAAAATAAGTGAATGCTTGAAAAGGTTAGTTAAATATTCTTTGGCGTATATAAAGGCTATACATTTCACTACTTATTTCTTTTATAAGGAAAACTGATATTTAGGAGCTTTATCGAATTGCTCTTAAACTATAACATATAAAGTTTAGAAACTAGACAACAAAATGACATGCATAGTGATTTTCAATGGTGTAAATAAGAACGCCATAATATATTGGTTTACAACTTTAAAAAAATTTACAAAATCTGTTCTGCACTCAGCACATGTCACTACTGCTGTCCTGCCTGCCATAAGTCCAGAAGCTTCTAAGCCACAGAAATTTGTTTCTCACACTTTTGGAATCTGTGAAGTCTTTATCAAGTTGTTAGAAGATTTGGTATCTGGTGAAGTTCTTTTAGAACACAGCAGCACCAGACTGGGCAATAGACACCAAAATCAGCACCAATTTAAGAAAAACTCAGTTTTATTGTGTAGGTAAATATGTAGATGAATGGTTTCAAGACCATAGGTACAATAAGTGCAATAACAAACACAGAGGTGTCAGTGAACTTGGCCTTTGCACCTCTGCAAAGATTGCTATGCTTTTGAAGTGCTATATGCATATCATTTACTTGTGGTGCTTTGAAATATACAATCCAGTTATGATTTGTAAACTTTCAGATACAAAGACTTTAGAGAAATATTTGCTTCTGCCCCATACCTGTGGTGATCTTTTTAAACACCTTAGATAATGAAAAGCACTGTCAAAGTTCTAATTTTTGTGTCAAATGTATCTGTTTTTCATTTTAAACAATCCATACTAATTTAATTTGAAGTATTCTGAAGCTAACCAGATAGAAAATTGTCTTATACACTTTATTTACCTTCAGTTGTATGCTTAATGCAAATACCTTATAGTATTATATCCCTTATAATGTGCTGTGTGTTTTGGGCCAGTTTAAAGATGGAGCTGTGGGTTGGGTTCGAAGTGCTTGCAGTTCAAACATGAAGAGCATGGTTGAGATCTCTAGTAGCTATCAAAAGCCTAGTGGGCATTCCAGCCCACCTGTAATCCCAGCTCTAGTGAAGAAGAGGAAGGAGGTCTTTGGGTCATGCTAGATGTTCCAAGTCAGCAGACTCTGGGTTCATTGAGAGACACTGCCTCAAGAAATGTAATAGGTAGGAGTGGAAGAAAAGACAAGACGCCAGCCTCCAGCCTCCACGTGCAATACATGTAACTCACCTGCACATATGCACCGTAAACATGAGAAACCCACCCCACACACCACAAACACGGCACATGCACAAAATACAGAATTGCTTAAGATCTCATTAGTTATTATTTCTCTTCATAATTATATAGTCAGTATCAATTTTTGAGATTTGAATGTTTTCAACACATAAACTAAAATGTATGTTATTGTATTCCTGTCAGACTGTAGAATGTTTTGAAAGAGATTACTCTTTTGAGGAGTGTTTTTGAAGATGAAATTACTAGTTTATGTTAATAGTTTTCAAGGTTAGATGGCAAAAACAAGCAAAATACATGTTAATTTTGTAGAAGTGTTTCATACCAACATTGTTTTGGGAAAAATTCATATTATTTCTATGACTACACTTAAAATGTTACAATGATCCATTATAGCATGTGACATCAGCAGTGTTTTAATAATATATGATTGAAGAAATGAATGTTCCCAAACTGTGGGATGCATCTTTAGAGTTGCTATGCTAATACAGTTGAATTACTGTTACTAAACCTAACAAAACAACATGAAGAGATGTTCTGAAAGCTGGTAGTAGGATTAGAGGAGAGGCTGTTTAAATGCCTGATGAGAAACAAAAGCTACAGTGACCATACAGTGTATGCTATCTAGCCCTCTGTATTTCGTATCTTTCTCTGGTTCCCTATCAAGGAGGTCTACTGTTATCAGCTGTCGTTTTCAGTTCTCACCAGTTCCTGTCTCTTGATTGAGAGGGATGCTTTGTTTTTTTCTGTTAATATCATGATGGAGCAAAGGTATGACACACATAGGACGTCCAGTGACTGTTTGCAACCTCCAGTGAATTGGAGTCAGTCCCTAACTAGACGGACTGAATATATCACTCATCTGTGGGAAGTATTGATCCTGGTTCTATAAATTCAGTCTGTGGTTTACTCAATATCCAGTGATGTACAGAAACACTACTCCTGATTTTACCAAACTCTAACCATACTTATTGTATGTATAATTTGTGGACTCATCATTATGTGGGTTAATAGATGCTGATTGGGATCTTGTCACCCTTAGAGGCTTTCTCTTCTCTCTAATAGGGGATTGATTATTTCCTGTCCCATCCTCCTAATTTCCTCCTCTCTTTCTTTCTTTCTTTCTTTCTTTCTTTCTTTCTTTCTTTCTTTCCTTCTTTCTCTTCTTTTTTATTTATCTATATAAAGAACAACAGCTATCATAAACTGAATTAAGAAATGGAAATAGCCAAAAGCCATTTGCTCACCAATAAAAATTTCCTAATTAATTTTATGTTCCAGTAAAGTAGTTGAATCTGACTTTTTCTTTTAGTTTTCAATTGGTTGCTTTTTGTTATGGTTATTGCCACTGCTGTTGTTTTTTTCTTTGTTTTTCTTTTATGAGCTAAGGTTTTGTTCTCCAGAGAGTTTGGGGTGTTGTTCCTACAGGAAGCATCATGAGAGAGGATTGTCATTTTGTTGCCTAACAAGTCAGACTTCTACCCAGTTTGCTAAGTGGAAAATGGTTGAGAATACCTATTTTACATAAATTAGGCAGGATAACGGAAAGTCTGTCAAAAATATGAATCTTGAATAAACTAATTTTATTTTATTCTAAGTATGCTGTCAATAAAAACATGGATAAATATTGACAGAAAATGTATACTGTTTATAAAACAGAATGCACAGAAAGATAGAGTCTCTAAACTATGGATAGATAGATGTGTACGAAAAGGAAGAGTATTTAGAAGAAAGACACCACATTCTGTTGTAATAAGAGCGGCGGGGCTGCGTCCCAGGACCCAGCCACCCACATGGCTAGCTTATGCCCCGAAATAATTACACGGAAAATGTATTCTTTTCAACACTGCCTGGCCCATTAGTTCCAGCCTCTTATTGGCTAGCTCTTACATATTGATCTAACCCATTTCTAATATTCTGTGTAGCACCATGAGCTGGCTTACCAGGGAAGATCTTAACCTGCGTCTGTCTGGACTGGGAGAATCATGGCGACTCCTTGACTCAGCTTTTTTCTCCCAGCATCCTGTTCTGTCTACTCCGCCTACCTAATTTTCTGTCCTATTAAAGGGCTAAAGCAGTTTCTTTATTTAACCAAGAAATTAACTCCTCCATCAACATTCAATCTTTCCAGAAATAACTGGAAAGATACTCAACTCACTGTAATATTTCTTAGTGAGGTAGAATTCAAAATAAATTAATGTTAACAAAGCAAAACTGTCATTATAAAACAAAATTCCAAGGAGAACTTTATTAATTACAAATTATTCTGCATAGGTCTGTTGAAAATGATAAAATATTAATACAATGGGAAGCTTTACTTTAACGGATCTAAACAGAGCCTTCATAAGTGAATAGCACATGTGAAGTGAATAATCACATTCTCATGTGCTAATATGGAGTATCTCATGCCTCTGATATCAAAAGTTATGCATGCAGGAAACAGCATAGACAATCTACATAATTATATTGTTCCCTGAGTTGGAGGAGCTGGATTGATAAATCTTGTCATGGTTTAGGACACTCAACAATTGTTAATTTAATAGTATAACTACCCCCTTCCAGCAATGTAACACCTCCTACTTACCAACATATCTTCTCCTAACAACAATTAAATGCTACCATTCCACTCTACTGTGAAAACAGCCACTCATCTGTTTCTGCCTATGACTAGACTATTACAGTCAAGTGAGATCATCATTGAAAAGAGTTCTAGGAATGTTGTACAGCAAGCTTTTGAAGACTAACATTTCTAGGAAAAACTTAGATTCTTCTTTTACTATATCTCTTATCTATCACATACTATATTTTCTCAAAATTATCAGCATCAATTTTTAAAATAATATTAAAATTTCCAAGCAAAGTCAGTGGTAGCTTCACTTGTAGTATATCCTAATTTTCCAAGAAGTTAACAATAAATATGTTCTCTGTCCGTCTGTCTGTCTGTATGTATGTATGTCTGTCTGTCTGTCTTTGTCACTCTCATTCTGTATATATGAGAGAGACATACAGAGAGACTGAGCAGGACATAAGGAGGGGGGAAGCAATGAAGATAGGATCATTTTGTGAGCCCAATGAACACAGAAAGTCTAACTATTCAGTGTGCTGCTATTCACTTCATTACATGACTACAGAACTGACAAGTTGCTTTTGTTTCTCTGTTGATGTACAGTTTTCTTCCAGTTGAGATGTTAAGTCAGCCATTCAGAACCTTTTCAGGTTTGCAGGTGTGTGAACTAATAATCCTGTAGAAATCTGACTTGCTATGTGCAATTTGAATGTTTCAATCTCCCAGTGATAAGGTTCATCTCGTTGAATGTGAATATCTAACAAAGAACCTTTTGTCTTTGTTTCCAAAAATTATAATCTCATTTGTGGGTGAAATGAGGGGTAAATTATGCTTAAATAGTATATATGGAATATTCCTTTATTCTAATTACTGGTTTTCATTGTATAATTTGGCCCCATTGTTGGCAGGGCATAATTCACCATACTAGTATGCTAGATTAATATCCTGTAGAGTGATAATTTTCACTACAGGTTTGTGCAATCAGTGGGGTAGAGGTTATTGATAGTGATAACCATTCACACTTCTTTAGGTTATTGCTCAAGATGCCAGACATAGTCATAACTGTCCCTGGAGAAATAATACAAAAAAAAAACTTTTAATCTTTTTCATAGTATCTTATAACAAATTATTTATTGTATGGGAACATTAATCTTGCATACAAATAATCATGTTTAAAAGAAAGTCACCAAAGACTGGAGAGATGACTCAGCTGTTAAAATCACTGGCTGCTGATCCAGAGGCTCCAGGTTCAAATCCCAGCACCCACATGGCTGCTCACAACTGTCTGTAACTCCAGTTCCAGAGATCTGACACACTTACTGAGACATGCTTATAGGTAAAACACCAATGCACATAAAAGTGAGTAATTTATTTTTAAAATTATAAAAAGAAAATAAAGAAGAGAAGGCATTACTTTCCAAAGAACTAGCTAAGGAAGGCTGTGTATTTCTTTACACCAGTCACTTTCACCCTGGAGCAAAGGCTTACCCTGAAGAATGCATTTGCTGCTTTAAATTACTATCAAGTACAGAGACATTTGGATATTGTTTGTTTGTTCATTTGTGGTTTTTGGCTTTTTTCTTTTTGTTTGTTTGTTTTTCTTCAGTATTGGGTATGCCGCTTTCTTCTGAGCATATCTCCTGATGATGTAGGAATATTGAAACAAGGATCCTTGAATACTGGCCCTAAGCCAGGTTGATGCAGACTCTCTTTAGCTGTCATCTTACTAATCTTAATTTAAATGATAAGATAGTCTAAATAAGGGCAAGCTCGCTTAAAGAAATGATGAGAAAAGGATGGATGTGGCTATTCTGTAAGTTCAGTATGTTAATAATTAAAAACACTATCAATATTTTATTTTCCCACTAATTCAAAGTGATTCATTTGTTCATACATTATAGAATTCTAGATTTTATACCACAGGCATTCATAGCATTCTATCCAGTCTTATAAACAAGAGTGATTCTCAGTTTACAATAAGGAGTTTCAACAGGTATTACTTCATTCAGAACACATAACATTGCTCATTATTCTGATGACATGTTTATTTTCCTTTCATTTTATTGTGAAAGACTTCTGGCTAAATCTAGTTACATTTGCATTTTGGACTGTAAATTTGAATAGAGTATTTATTGCAATTTAGTTGTATGGATTTGAACAGGCACAATATTCTTCCTGTGGAATTGGAAAGCAAGTGAAATATAAAACGATATTTGCTTGAAATCTTTATTGGTCCTAAAGCAGTTTAGTGGTTGATTTGGGGCGTTACTCAAATATTGAGCCGCATGACACTTTGTTCTGTACTGTTTCTCCCCCTTTAGGTCTCTAAACCACCATGAATGAGAAAAAATAAACTCCATAAATATATAAATTACCTTGTACTTTAAACATAAAAAGAAAACTTTATCTCTGGCATAAAAAATGATTGTTCTTTTTCTTTTGTTTTACATACGGTGAATAATTGACCAATTAGGTACAGTAAAACCACAGTAATTTAGACTAATTGTCTGGAAAATTTTAATGACAGGAAAATCTGATAAAGACTTAAAGAAGGATTTACTTTTTTAGAATTTTTACTGTATCTCTGAAAATAACTAATTAAACCATAATTTTGATGTAACATATGACTTTCATTACAAGAATGTGGTTTTCTTGCACTTTACACACAATGTTTCACGCACACAGAAATAGCAGACTTTGGAAATGTTAGCCAAACAATTCTCACTTCCTACCTGCTCCCTACAAGCCTCTTCACACCAGTAAATTGCCTCACAAACTCTTCTTTCAATGATAATACAAATATTTAAAGAACCTTGAAAATGTGAGATTTGAAAAAAAAAATCTCTCCTTTATTGCTTCATTCAATCAACAATATTCTGTGTGTGGTACTCTGCTTCGTCAAAGATAAAAACATCTAGAGATTTTTGCACCTATTCTAAAACATTGATAGAAGGTTAGTTAACGGGGGGCTGCTATAAAATGTTTGTTAATCTATGTATTGATGTCCTTTAATTCCTCATCTAAGATAAATAATTACTGTTAACCCTTTAATTGAAATAAGGTGAAGGCCTTTGATGTGGATACTGGCTGAATATATTCCTCTTAGTTACAAACTTTTAAAACATGGCTAGAGCTCCAAGTTTGCAAATTGTCCTTAACCAAAGCTGTGTAAATTAAGTTTTGACCTTGATGGTAGATAGTAATGGTAAACAGCTAAATTGAATTAAACACACATAGATGTTTATCTCGCTGTAATAAATGACATAGGTCAATATTACAGACAAATAAAATGGATTTAATTTACTTTTATGTAATGATATCCTTGGAATGGTAGTAACAGTGCTTCTGGGTTGTTTGGAGAAATCATTTGGTACAATGCATTTGATTCTTTCATATTACTGGAGCACATCTGCACACCCTGGTTAGGAAGATGCTCTCAGAACTGCTGTGGTCTCTTACCAGTGTACTTCCCAGTGTACACTTGACATGGTACCTCTCTTTTCCCCAATGGTACACTTTGTTTTTAAATCCTTATAAGAAAATTGAGAAGATAAATTTTCCAATTTCAAGGGGATAAGTATACTTTAAAAAATGGGGATCAGTTAAATTGAGTTAATTTCCTAACCATAAATGGAGCTTCAAGAGAAAAAAATGAAAGGAAATAAATAACCATAGATTGTATTTGATGACTTTCTTTCTTCATTTTTGTTAGGGGATTGACTTGATGTAGACTTGACCTCTGTGATGTTTAAAGAACTTTAAGGAGGATTCTGAGGTACTGTTCCAGGATAGAACACTTGGCTGTTATGAGTGAAGGAATCGTTGGGTTTCATCTCCAGCACTGGGGAGAAAAAAAGAAAGAAAAAGAAAGAAAGAAAGAGAGAGAGAGAGAGAGAGAGAGAGAGAGAGAGAGAGAGAGAGAGAGAGAAAGAAAAGAAACATAGCCTAAAAAAGGTTTTAAATTTATGGCTGACATTTGTATTTTGAGACTCAGTTCATTCATCTGTTAAATATGGTGCCAAACATCAGACGGAAGTGTAATCGAGGTTGGCTCCAGTTTTAGTTTTTAAGGGAGAGCATATAGGAAGAGCAAGGTGGAGGACATCTGTGATTGAGACATCAGCTCTTCTTGAATGCCAATTTTAACCTTGCAGGTCAAAGATTTCTTCAGTGTGTTTAGAAAAGTAAATATTTTTGCCCGGCAATCTTGTCTATTTCCCATAGCCAGGAAGATAACTGTATGTTTTTCCTTGGGTTTACCCTCTTGTTTAGCTTCTTTAGGATCACAAATTATAGACTCAGTGGCCCCTATCCATGGCTAGAAACCAATTATAAGTGAGTACATCCCATGATCTTCTTTTTGGGTCTGGGTTACCTCACTCAGGATAGTATTTTCTATTTCCATCCATTTGCATACAAAATTCGAGAAGTCATTGTTTTTTACCGCAGAGTAGTACTCTAATGTGTATATATTCCACACTTTCTTCATCCATTCTTCCATTGAAGGACATCTAGGTTGCTTCCAGGTTCTGGCTATTACAAATAATGCTGCTATGAACATAGTTGAACAAATGCTTTTGTCATATGATAGGGCATCTCTTGGGTATATTCCCAAGAGTGGTATCTTGGGGGTGGGGTGGGATGGGGGTGAGGGGAGATGGGGAGAGAAAAGTGTGAAGGAGAGGATGAGGGGAACTTGGGGAAAAGGGATGATTGGGGATAAAGGAAGGTTGGATAGGGGAGCAGGGAAACTCATATCTTAGTTAAGGGAGCCACCTAAGGGTTGGCAAGAGACTTGAACTTGGAGTAGCTACCAGGTGCCCAGGGCAATGTCCCCAGTTAGTTCCTTGGGCACCTGAGGATAGGGAACCTGAAATGAACCTATCCTATAGCCATACTGATGAATATCTTGCATATCACCATAGAACCTTCATCTAGCGATGGATGGAGATAGAGACAGAGACCCACACTGGAGCACCGGACTGAGCTCCCAAGGTCCTAATGAGGAGCAGAAGGAGGGAGAACATGAACAAGGAAGTCAGGACCACGAGGGGTGCACCCACCCACTGAGACAGTGGGGCCGATCTATTGGGAGCTCACCAAGGCCAGCTGGACTGTGACTGAAAAAGCATGGGATAAAACCGGACTCTCTGAACATGGCGGACAGTGAGAGCTGACGAGAGGCCAAGGACAATGGCACGGGTTTTGATCCTACTTCATGTTCTGGCTTTGTGGGAGCCTAGACAGTTTGGATGTTCACCTTCCTAGACCTGGATGGAGGGGGAAGGACCTTGGAATTTCCACAGGGCAGGGAACCCTGACTGCTCTTGGGACTGGAGAGGGAGGAAAAGAGGAGTGGGGGGAGGGGGAGAGGGGCAGGAGGAGGGGGAGGGAAATAGGAGGCAGGGAGGAGGCAGAAAAAATTTTTTTCAATAAAAAAAAGAAAAAAAATTCACAGTGGAGCTATGCAATTCCGACAGAATAGATTAAATGTTATATTTTAACATCAAAAAAAAAAAAAGAAAGAAAAGTAAATATTTCTGACCCCTATCACAATACTACTGAAGACAAAACTTGGGTTGTGTTAGGGCTGAGTCTTCACTTTTTTTTGACAAATGACATTCTATTCCTTACTGAGATGGAGAGGAAACGATGGATCATATTCTCTATTCAGTGGTTCTTAACCAGCACTTTTACATTATAGAAGAGAATGGAATGAAATAGAATGGAATGAGATTTGACAAAAATAAAGTAATATAAATCAGTGTTCTACATGAAGTAACAGAAAATACTGTTTAAGGAAACTTACCTTTCATGTGCATGAGAAAATGATAGGAATAGAAAGTTTATTTCTTCCTGTCATCCATAATATTTTTGTAAAAATTGAAATCCTTTCTTCTGAATTGTATTATATTATAGTTTGAGAATGGTTTTGCATAACAATGCAAATTCATACATTTCTATCTCTACCATGTTCAATGCACCTAAAGTCATTTTATAATGAGTCACCCCTGGGATATTGCTACATACTAAATTTGCAAGGATATACTTGACTTTTCTAATATATTTCTCCTAAATAATCACCTCTCCCCTGGTTTTCAATTTGTCTATTATCCCCAATTCCTAACGATACATTTTAAGGTGAATGTCTCTTATAAGTTCACCCAGGGCAGACTGCTTTGCATGGAGCAGGATGTTTGTCATCTGTTGTTGATTTCAGCCAGGTCACCTAGCTTTCAGGCAGCAGTGACAAGACTTCTAGGAGGAGGAACCCAAGCCATTAGGTAATTATTGAAATATCTTCTTTGGGTTCTCTTAGCTGTTGACTCTAACGTTTGGGAACTATTTCTTTAACTTTTCTCAGAATCCTTCAAAAAATTAAAGGATCTAGTTGGCTGTGGCTTTAATATATTTCCCTTGTTTTCTAACCCCCTAATCAGTGCATTTGTTGGACAGACAGTGAGGTCAAGTGACAGAGGTTGAAATCACTATAGTGATTGGTAATAGGCTTTGTTGAAACTAAATTCTCTGATTATTGGTGAAGTTGAATTCTTCTTTGCTCCCTGTCATAAGTTTCATCTCACAGTCAGCCATAAAAGTAAGGACATTAAGAATGTAACTGGAGCTAAGTAATGTGATTAGTATTACATAATTTATATACTGTCTATTTTTTTTAAGTAAACCTATTTTAGTAACCTTTAAAATGATTTTTGTTTTATTGTTTCTTCTGAATTTTTAATCCTCTAAACACTTTATATTCTGCTTGCATGGATGGGGACTTTGTGAGTAGGACAATCTCTTAAGTGATTTCCATGTACACAGAGTTTGAGATTGGTTTGATTTTTGTTGGCTTGTTTGTTTGTTTGTTTTCACAAATCCATCATTTACCACACCTTTTACCACCATAATAGAGTCTTGGACATTGAGACAAGAATTCTTATTCCTTGTATTGTAGACCTAATGAATAGAATATTAAGTTTCATAATCAAGGAACAAGAGAAGGTTTGGGAACTGAAGAACTGGTACTGAATTGCTGCTAAAATGGAAACTTGAAGCATTGAACTGCAAGATCACTGCCCATGGTTTTCAGTTAAGGGGAGAAAAGTGAAGTTCTAAATAAAAAAAGAAAAGAAAAGAAAAGTGAAGATCTTGCCATCATTCTCATTCTGTTCAAAGTCATATTAACCCAAGGAAAAGAAAATAGTTCTTGGAATTGGCATCACTCATGAAAGAACCCCTTATTACACAGGGAAGTTTTTTTTTTTTAATTGAACTTAAACATGTTAACTGAGGATAGCAATATAGAATGCAGGGAGCAATGCTTAAATATCTACTCATTATCATGAGTATTTATGAATCCAGCATAGAAGTCACAGAACAGGGGAAAGAAGGATTGTCCTAGGGGGTTGACATATATCATATACCAATTGAACAGTTTGAGATGTTTGCAGAAAGAGAAATGAAAAGCATATGTATGTATATTAGTAGAAAGGTCAGAGATCTGGAGGAAGTGGTGAAGTCACAGCTCTGGAAATTCTTCATAATGTTACCTAGTGATGGCATTCTATAAGGCCATCCCAGTATTAAAGGCAATAAGTGTTACTAATGTGATAAATAAAGCTCTCACTAGTCCTACATGACTGGTTGCTAACTAACAAAAAGAATAGCTCTAAATATCTCTTGATAAGTGTTGGATAACTTCCTGAAGAGAAATTTTCCCCTTTTAAAATATCACATGGCGGTTACTCCAATACCAGCTAATAGATAAAAGCCTTTTAGTCATCTGTGTCTGAACAAAATCCCAATCTGAACTTAATTACCAATTACTTTTCTTAGAATGTCTTAGTAGTCCAAAAAGTAGACTCCAAACCAGTCTTCATGATGGAAATGTAATGTAAATGCTATGAGATATTCATTCAAGTTTTCTAGCACTTGTTTTCAAAATGTAAACTGTGTACTTCCAAAAGAGTTGAGAAATTTTATAGGCAATCACACTCACAATCAGACTACTAAACTAGAAATGGTACCTTATAAACCTCACCAATCGAGGACTAGGGAAATATACTTCCTTTGCATAGACTTATAAATATATGATGATTGAGTACTAAGATTTAACCAGCAGTCAAGGCAAATTAAAACTAGACTAATTTTCCATTTCATTTTAGGACCAGGGTGAATCTTTTAATCCTGCTGATATTGATATTCAGCCTTATCTCCAGAACATGTCTGGAATATAGTCATTAATATTTTAATATATTTTTATTCAGACATAGAACATGGACTGCAAAATGCTGACATGTTTAAAATTAGTGAGGAAGTCTATTTGGCTTCAAGAAAACAGCTCACGTTCAGATCATGGAAAGTTCAGTCATGCTTTTCCTTTAGACTTGGCTTAAATATAAAAACCACCACCTACAGATAATGTTCAGTGGAATTTGAATCTCATTGTCTCATTTATTTTCATCTGAAGGAACATAGGGGGAAAAAATCCCTATCTGTGCCAGCAAAAGTAATTGACTTTAGTCTCCTTCGAATGGAAACAAAGTCCTAACATTGGTTTCTTTGTCTTCAAATAATCTGGCCTGTGCTAAAGGATGGCTTAGTTAGACAAGTGCTCTTATCAACATATGCAGAAGTCTCTGACTGTTTATCAACTGCTCAAGTTCAGCCAAGGCCACATTATTGCCCGATGAGTAAGAGCCCATCTGTGGATCACGGAGCAGCTGTGTGAGTGTGGGCACATTCCCTTCATGGGCACTGGCGTCTTCTGTGAAATGCAGAATAACAGGAAAACTTACCCACACTTTTACAGTTTCAGTGAAATGATGTCTGTGTGGACACACATTAAGCAGACAGCAAGTATTAGATCATATCACAATGCATTTTTAAGTTCATGCAATTATTCAAGGGCATTGCTATGGAGGGTTCCCGTCTCCCAGTGTTGCCTAAGAATTGCCTATTATGATTAGGCTTCTCTTTATTAGCTATTGCAATATGCCCATTTCATTTTTAGACATAACTGTAGTTTTTAACATTAGAATTCTGTAAGATTGAGTGTCAGTAAAAATATCTACTTTAATTTATGACCTGCAAATATAAAACAGTTTTCATTAAAACTTGAAGCCAATCATTAAAAAAAAAAAATGAAGACTCTCTTGTTCTTGCCCTAGAATAAGAATTAATTCTGTGTTTATTATTAATGCTGCTTATTAATAGAGGAATATCTTGTGATGAAATCTGAGGCAGGCAGAAACACCAGTGAGCCAAACATTTTACTGTATCTAAGTTTGACAATTTATAGATGTCACATATGTTGAAAGTTTCCCACTTCTAAAGTGAAAATGAAGGTAATGTAATGTGTGGAAATGGAAATGTTTATAAACGTATAGAAAATGATTTTGGTTAAAATACAACAATTTCAGAGTCCTTTTCCATTTAAGCAAGGAGTAAGAATATTTTTTAAAATTTTTTTATTAAAAATTTCCACCTCCTCCCCTCCTCCAACTTCCCTCCCCTCCTCCCCCTTCCCCTCCCCCTCTGGTCCAAGGAACAGTCAGGGTTCCCTACCCTATGGGAAGACCAGCGTCCTCCCTGCTCCCCCCAGGTCCAGGAAGGTGAGCATCCAAACAGACTAGGCTCCCACAAAGCCAGTTCATGCAGTACAATCAAAACCCAGCGCCATTGTCCTTGGCTTCTCCATCAGCCTCCACCATCAGCCACATTCAGAGAGTCCGGTTTGATCACATGCTACATCAGTTCCAGTCCAACTCTCTTTGGTGATCTCCCATTAGATCAGTCCCACCGTCTCAGTGGGTGGACGCACCCCTCACGGTCCTGACTTCCTTGTTCATGTTCTCCCTCCTCCAGTGCTCCAATGTCTGTCTCTATCTCCAACCATTGCCAGATGAAGGTTCTATGGTGATATGCAAGATATTCATCAGTGTGGCTATAGGATAAGGCGAGTTCAGGCACCCTCTCCTCTGCTGTTTAAGGAACAAGTTGGGGACATCTCCTTGGACACCTGGGAACTCCTCCAGTGTCAAGTTTCTTGTCAACCCTATTAAGGAGTAAGAATATTTTAATCCCAGCCCTTAAAAACTCTGACAGATGTGGAAGTAAGTTGGATTAGGAATCTAAACAATAGTACTAATAAAGTGTGATTGCTCTGCAGTTGTTTCATATGTTTGTTTCTGTCACATGCTTTAAAATGTCCATCTGCTCAAAAGCTTAAGAATTCAATCACTAACCTTAATCAGATGATAAATAAAATAAATTCTTTTTGTAGCACTGAATATTTGAATAACTTGTTGTATTATTGGAGAGCTATATTACTTACCAAATAAACCTTGACTTTGAACTTTATGATTTTATGAGTTTACTATATGAACATCAATCACGGTTAAGTCCTGATCTCATAGCTTAATTGTAGATATCCATATTCCCCCAAAGAATCACAAAATGCCAACATTTGTTATTATTTAGTAAATTTCTTTTCCTTTGTTTTTTTCCTGAGAAGCTCGAGCTCAAGCTTTTCATATGTGGAATTTATCTCTCTTAATATATTTTTTTTCACAAAAATGAAAAGAGAAAGAATATAAGAAAAATATATCTACAAATATGGAATGAAAATTACTGTGAGACACTAATGATTTAATAGTCCTTCCCAGGGGAGATTAGACCACTCTTAAAATCAAGGTACTCATTATCATCAACATCATTGTTTTTCTTCCCATTCTACTTTGGTAGAAAAAAATTACTTTTTTTTTTCTAATTTCATAGGTTGCTTTGTTAATGCTTCCTAAAAATTTATGTGACATAGATACCTCCCATATGTATGTACTTCACTGTTATTACTTATAGATAAAGCTATTTGAATTCTTTAAGTTTCTTTGTATCTTTACAAGAGGTTACTATCTATATATACACCAGAGGTGCATCTTTCCTCAGACCAATTAATGACCTACTTGCTGACAAAGAAATTCTGTTACTATGAATTGATTTTCCATAATACTATTGAACAACTCAAACTTAAGTTTGTGGTATTTTCCCTTCACACACGTATCCCAGGGTATTAGTTGTTCTTCAGTTGCCTGGTGTTTTCTTTCCTTATTTCTGTCTACCACATTATGATGACATTACCATGCTTGCTTGCATATCTGTACTGACATTCTTTGGATGACAAAAGAGGGAAGACCATCACATCTTCAAGACCAAGTTGGGTTTCAAGACCAAGTGAGTTTCATGTCACCCAGAGATGTATAGTGAGATAAAAACTAAAACAAACAAATGGACAAAATCAAATAAAAAATGCACACAAAAGACTATAAAGATGACTTTTGTGAGTTGTATTATACTTAAACTAAGAAGTTCACACACACAAATGACACATATCTAAAAATGTTATGCAATAATTTTTGGAATGATTTATTTTCCCCAACATTTTGGATATTCTTGGTAAATTAAATTGAGAAGAAAACCTTCACCACAAATGTGAAGACCAGCTCAATTACTCTCTCTTCCTCCCATACTTAAAGTCCATGCATTGACCTCTGTACATGTTTTTCTTTGCTATGGAATCAATTAATATGGACACAATGGTTAAAAACAATGCAAACAATACTTTGCATTTCTTTATTGCAGAAAACGAAAATGTATCTAAGCAGGATAAGAGACAGTAGCTGGCAAAACAGTGTATATTCAGGAAGTGCTATGGCAAGCCTGTCCCTTTGATTATAAAACCTTCTGGAGGGCATCTGTATCCCTAGGATGTAGTCCCCTCTTTCCAGCTTCTAAGCAATGGGAAGGGACGAGAGTCCTCCTTCTTGCTACACTTTGATCTCCTTTGAAGCTTCTTTTTTCTACTTCAAATAACCTTTGTGAATTTACTGGACACTCAGACAATTCAATTGTCCTTCACTACTCGAAGGTCAACTGATTGGCAAATGTCATTCTATCCACAACCTTAATTCTCCTTTATAGGTAAGGAGACACACTCACTGTTTACTGTAGTTGGAGCATAAACTTTGTTAATAGTTCAAAAAAGTGTTCTTTATTTATTTCTAATCACTTGATTCATGGTAAGGAATCAAAATTAGCCTAAAGACGTCATTGGATGTATTCCTCTACATCTTGCCTGGTAGATTTAAAAACAAGTTTGAACAATTAGTATGAATCAGTGAATAAAAGAGCGGTTACAGAAGGGTGACTTATCTCTGCAAAGTTAGGCTCCATTCAGTTTCATCATTCAAGGGTTAAGTAAAAGTTCAGAGACTTTCTCTTCTTGTCTGTCTTGATTCTTGTCAGACCCATGAATCTGCATAGAGTAAGGAGAGCTATCTAAGGACACCAACCTTCATTCCATACAATATGAAAACTCAAGGATTTTAAATGTATATAGCTCCCTTAACAGATTTCACCAGGTGCAGTTTAGATGAAATGTCTTAAGATAGAAAAGAGAAAAAAATAGAGAAGTAAACCGAGCATCTGCTTGAGTGGCTCTGAAAATGCATATTTCATTTCCATTTGTTTCAATAAAGAGAATTGACTGCAGAACTTTTGCCCCAGGCCCCTGTCTGTGCTTCTGTGTTTTACAAGGTAGCCTTTCAAAGCTTGTTTTATTTTGGTTGCTGCTTATGTGTTTATTTCTAATGTCTTAACATTTACAAACCTGGCCAGGCCTGCTGGAATTCCCCCTTGGTTTTTCAGCATTGCTCCCATGAAGTGCTGAGGACTAGTTCCAACTGTGTAATTTACCACGCAGGCTTATCGATCTCGTTCAGCTGTTTCTGGAACGCTATAGGTGTGTAGGGCATCATGCAAAGCAAGTGAGAAGCGGGAGAAGCGAGCTTGATTCTCACGATGCCAGAGTGAAAAGTGTAACAAGAAAGAAACCTTTGCTTGTAGCTCGTGAAAGGTTTTTAATGATTAATCTTCACCTTGCCCAACTGGGTTTAATGACTGAATTTACCAGCTGTATATGATTCAACCCAGTGGTAGGCACAAAGCAAGTGCTTAATAAGTCTTTGTTAGATTGAATGCTATTGTGAAGATGCTATTTTTCTCATTAGTTATCAGTCAATATTCTCCTCTCCTTACCTAGGACTCCCCTCAGCTTTCCTGTTTTCCAGTGTATGTCAACAAAGAGACTAACAGGAGAACGTATCTTAGATGAATTGGGGACCAAAGTGCAACTGTGGTTCCTTATGCTTTCATCACTGTATTTCATTCCAAGCTTGCTAACACCTGCTCTTAGGACTGTACAGCTCAGAGATGAAGGTTTTCTTACTGTGTTGCACATTGTAGGGACACAATTAGCATCATACTGTGGCTGAGTGATGAAGGAACACAGAATTGGTGGTTTCAGAGGATAAGGAAGATTAGACAAGCATCTTTTACAGACAGGGTTTAGTGGATTTTTTTTTTCTTTTTTTTTTTTTTTTTTCGAGACAGGGTTTCTCCGTAGCTTTTGGTTCCTGTCCTGGAACTAGCTCTTGTAGACCAGGCTGGACTGGAACTCACAGAGATCCGCCTGCCTCTGCCTCCCGAGTGCTGGGATTAAAGGCGTGGGCCACCACCGCCCGGCTTAGTGGATGTTTTTCCACATTCAATAAAATGTTAAGGTCGGAGCAGCTTGCCATCTTTGCAACATTTTCTCAAAATAGTCAACTAAAATGTTTGGTTCCCACGCATATATTGTGTTTGTTCATCTGATGAGAAAATGTGCTCCAAGTGAATTATTTTCTTTTTAAACTTTTTGAATTTTGAGACAGGATATCTCTATATAACAGTTGGCTGTCCTAGAACTTGCTTTGTAGACCAAGTTGACCTCAAACACATAGAAATCTGCCTGTCTCTGTCTCCTGACTGTTGGGATTAAAGATGTCTACCACCATCACCCAGCTGTATTAATATTTTTAAGATTATGAAGTATTCAGATTGTATTAATGGGCAAACATACTTTATTTTTAAAATCACTTATTTCAATCACTTAATCATTAATCCAACACCACATAGATTCTTATAGTTGAAGACAATTATACACCTGGAGAAGATAAGAAATATCATGTGCTGCAACTCATTTTAAAGTTAAAGATATTGAAGTTGAAAGACATTATTATCCCATATTTTATACTTAATACTGAGCTACTCTTCAAATAAAATTTTCCAAAGCTCACTGATCAGATCTATCTTGTTTTTTTGAAAGGAAAAACTAACATCAACATATGTTACTAGGTAGCATTACTATATCATATAGAGTATAATAGTTTAGACTATATATAATTACTGCTATTGAAAGTGAGGCATAATACATAAACGGTTCATGAAAGATATAATATGGATTAAATTCTGTAATAATATTTTCAAACATTTATTCAGAAGAATTAATACATGTTGAAACAATTAGATGTGCTTGGTTTGATTTTAAATAAATTTTCTAGTAATTTGATAGACCAGAGAAAGTCTATTAAATGGCATCTTCAACTTTGCACGTCAGGGAATTAGAAAATAGAAGTGACTAAACTCCTCCCCAAATCATTAACAATTCACCTTGCTGGAGATCTTGGTGTAAGGAAAACTATTTTAAAAAAAAGACCCAATGCAAGAGAATTGTCACCCACTGTGTATGATAGGAAGGCTTCTTGGGAATTAGGCGTCTGCAAGTGAAAGACTTGAATATGCTCATGGACTGCAGGGTCTCCTGTGGATCCCATGGATTAAAAACTGCTACAGGGCATAAAGTGAAGACTCAAATGTCAAATTCTAGATTGGACACATCTCTTAGAGAAGGTGCAGAGATTACATATTGGGCCAGAATATTTTTTAACTGAACATTCATATAATAATATAATTTGGTTACAGGTTTCCCAAACTCATCTCCTTCCAGATGCCCCCCCACAATCGATCCAAACCCATACCTCTTTCTCTTTCTCTTTGGAAAACAAACAGGCAAATAAAAAGCAAACAAACCAGCTTTTTTTAAAAAATTGAAAAAAACACAGGAAGCACATACACAATAAAATTCATTAAAAACATAAAATTAAAATTTATCATAAAGTAACAAAATACCAGGAAGATAAAAATGCCCAGACAAAGCCGGGCGGTGGTGGTGCACACCTTTAATCCCAGCACTCGGGAGGCAGAGGCAGGCGGATCTCTGTGAGTTCGAGGCCAGCCTGGTCTACAAGAGCTAGTTCCAGGACAGGAACCAAAAACTACGGAGAAACCCTGTCTTGAAAAACAAAAACAAAAACAAACAAAAAAAAAGCCCAGACAAAGCATTATGAGACCATATATTTAAATTGACAATAGAACTGTTTTCTACTGGTGGACAACAGAAAACAAAACCCCAATTTTTTATTATTATTTGAAACACAAACATACAAATACGTATATCACCAAAACTATTATCCACAACAACACTAACACAAATGTATCAAATGTTGGCACTATCTTAAACTACTATTTGTGTTTCTTTAATCAGCAGATGTTATTCAGTGCTGTATTGTTATACCAGGTTTTATATGGAGTAATTTATAAAATCATGCTTCTAGTGCTTACTTTTGCTTGATATTTGTGTTCCAGTTGCTAGAAACTTATTTTTTGTGTGAACTGTAGTTCAGGCAGAAGAAATGATTTTTCTCAAGGCATGACATGAATAAGGCTAGGGTTAGAATTCGTTTATAGTATTTTCTGGTCTAGATTTCAAGCAAGTTTCCACACATCACACATACTGGTAACTTACAAAAACAATTTATGAACTAGGTAATCTATGTACGTGGATTGTGATGCTGTGGTGAACTTAAGGCACCTTGTTAAGTAAAATAAAGACTTGACAGGTTCTCCATGAGAGTGATTTGCCAGCACTTTAGCGGTGGTACTGTACTAGACTCTCTATTGCGTGTTCTAAATAGCACTCATTCTGGAGCATGATGCTCCTTGTGCTATAAAGAATGAAGTGGGGAATGTAAAAATTGACAGGGAATCTGGGAGGGAAGTCAAAACGAAAGAGAAAGGAAGATGAGCAAATGATACCGATGTTGCTTGACAAAGCTTCGAGGAATCACATTGCTGTATAAGCACCTAAAATATACTCTTTATAATTAAGTAGGTGTTTGGGGATCCCAGAGCAAGTAGGTACATCTCAAATACATCTCTAGTACCTGAGGCTTAGGGGATAATGGCAGAAGAGGATCCAAAAGATTGTAAGAGCCAGAAGACCTGCAAGATTGTTAAGAGATTTTCGTCTCCTGGAAATAAGGAAGCTACACCTATGATAACGCAACAATATGTCCGCCTAAACAAGGCTTGATCAATGAAAATATCAATAGACATGCTAATATAGAAGGGCAGTTCTCACTGGGTAGCACTCTTACTGCTCGACAAAGAACTACAGGTAACTCATAACTGTTGAGAAGGGGAAAGTATTAGTTTATCTAAGGAACGAGACTCATGATTAGTTATCCAGAACAAAGCAGTTAGCCCAGAAATCATACATAGTCAAGCTATGCTAAATAGATGCTACAGGTTCTATATAAATAACAATAAAAGTAACAAAGAGACCATCAATTTGAGAGAGAGAGTGAGGAGGGACATGGATGTGGTTGAAAGGATGTCAGTAAAAGGAGCTATGATGTGATTATATCTTAGTTAAAGAAATAGCAAAAATCTTGTGTGGTAGATAGTAACTAAAATGATTTTACTAATGAGAACAGGCTTCTGTGTATTTCCTCTGTTCCAAAATAGCACGTTACAATTACAAGTATATGTTTCAGGTCTGTTAGACAGTAACTATGGAATTCATCTTGCAGCAGTTCATCCTGAAAAATTTACTTATGTGGTTAATATTATTAAAGAGACACTCTGGTGTGCTCTGTGTGTAAGAAATATTATAGTATAAAATATTTAAGCATCAATTATTTTCTCATTACTCTTCAGAGAATGCCATATGTAAGAAACTCAGCACAATATTCAATTTCAAAAGAGAGAGGGAGTATGATATATGTGATGTAGTTGGAAAAATGGAAATGAAGGGGTACTCTAATTAAGGAAAACAGAAAGAGACAGAGAAGTGTGAAAAAGGTAACATAACAGTAAGAACGTCTAAAACATCATAAGGAATCATACTATTATAACTACTACCTTTAATAGAATCTATAATACATGTAAGTCCATATATAAATATACATACAGAGTTTAACTGGAATTCATTGTAAATTTGGATTTATAATGCCCCCTAATTAGCCAAAGACTATCTAACAAAACCCCCAACATTAAGCATGAGAAGCTCTGTTTTGTGTTGTTGGTCAGGGTTATCCAAGAGAACCCCAAACCATACAGCCTATAGCTGTTGTCAGTGGTTAGTCCTCCTGACCCCAGGAATTAGAAGATAAATCCATTTTGCTGAAGGCAATAGACTTCAGATGCAGAACCCGGAAGTCCCTGAACTGGAACTGACCTGAATGCCTTCTCCTAAAGAGGTTGCTCTATGGTATGAAAGGGTGGTAAGCAGGCTTCCAAAGGAGGGATTCACTTACTTTACTTTAGAATTCTGTATATGTGTCCAGCCAAATAGAGAAGGGGTAGTAGAGGAAGGTAGTTATAAACACCAACTAAGACCACATGGCCAATTGCAAAGATGAAGATTGTAACTGATAAGAGTATTTCAGTCATCTTTTGTTTTCTTCCCTCAATTTCTCTATCATGTAACAAAACAGCAATTAAGAGAATATCAGTGGTTATTATATTTAAGTTTTGAGATACCAAAAGAATGTCCCTTAAGGGGGATGTTGCCACCTATTCTAAAATTTATATAAGGGATAATTAAATAGGCATCATTATGTCTTGTTATTCTTTACATTTGGAAATTAAGCATGACATAAGGAGATATGAATATGTGTCAAGTCAATGAGTGTTGTGGTTACTGTCTTGGTTATCAACTTGACTGCAATACGGAATTAACTAAAACCCAGGCAGCTGGGTATACTTGAGTAACTTTTCCCTCTTTTTCTTTTTGATGAATTTATTTATTTACATCCTGGCTGCAGTTTTCCCTCCCTCTTCTCCTCCTAGTCCCTTCCTGCATCCTTTGTCACACCAGGTGCTTGTCCCTCCACTTGACTGGTTTATGAACAGTTTTGCTTTTCAGCGAAGTGTGGAGTTGATCTTATAGCATCAGACTATTTTCCTCTGCTTAGAGGAGGGTTACCCCCAATCGGAAGGACTGTGTTCATCCTTCACAGGATCCCCAGCATGGCAGGGCACAAAGAGAGGGAAATCTACATCTCATGGAGAAGGAGCACTACTCAGGCAGATGTGTGTGGGCAAGGTGACCCATTTTAGGGTCACAATAGGGTACATTCTTCTGGACAGACAATTCTTCATTTTTCCACCTGAAGGTCACGAACAACGTTGTCGTTTCAGTTTCCAAAAGAACTTTTGATAGTACAAAGAGCACACAATGAGCATCCTCTAGAGACTACATGTCTTCACTGGTTCTGGTGTTTCTTCAGGGAACATGAGGTGCCATAGTGCAGTACACAAAGGCTGTGCAAATTTTGACCCTATTGTTTTCTCACAGGCTCCAGTTTCCTAGTCTGAGCAGCTAGTGATTCAGCAGTTGTCCTTTGCCAGTCTGATACAACAAAAAAGCCTAGTGTGATTTCTTCTCTCCTTTTAAACTGTAGCTGGGCAATTTATTAACTGCCTGGTCAACATATTTTCTACATTTTCACTTATATCTTCTTTCCTTTTTTTTTTTTTTTTTTTTTTTTGGTTTTTTGAGATAGGGTTTCTCTGTGGCTTTGGAGCCTGTCCTAGAACTAGCTCAGTAGACCAGGCTGGTCTCGAACTCACAGAGATCCGCCTACCTCTGCCTCCCGAGTGCTGGGATTAAAGGCATGCGCCACCATAAGTTCTTTACTTCACAACAAAGTTAATCCATTGCCATAAAAAAAGAATTCTATGTATGTATACCCTCCCTTTCAGTTCCTCCCACCAGATCTTCCTCCTAATTTTATATTCTCTCTCTTTCACTCTCTCTCTCTCTCTCTCCCTCTCTCTTTCTCCATCTCCTTCTCTCTCTTTCTTCATCTGTCCTTCTTTCCCTCCCTCCCTTCCTTCTCTCCCTCTCTTAATCACTGAATTTAGTTGGTGTTGTTATTATCTCCCTAGGTGTAGGGTTAGGGCTTCGAAAACCTAGACTATGTTACCAATGTCTCATTTAGGGAGAAATATTCTATAGGCTCCTTTTCTCTGCTTATTGACCAGTTATGGATCTCATTATTGGTGCCATCTACTACAAAAAAGCAGCCTGTCTAAAGAGGCTGAGAATTGCACTAATCTGTGGGTATAAAGGTAAGAACTTAGATAGCAATTTGATACTATATTCATTTAAAAGCTTTGTAGTGCTTAGTCCTTCCCTAGGGCCTATGACCTCCTGAGCCAGGTTGTTCTTGTCCCCATTAACAGAATGTTATAACATGTCTTGAGAAGCAGGATTTAAATCCAATGAGAGAGTGGTTGTTTCAATACACATTTCTTATGTAAGTGTTCAATTTTACCTCATCATTGGATCACTATAGGAAGCTGTTAGGAATAAGATGGATCCACATTTCTGTCAGCATCTGGCATATCTTTATTTGGAATCATTCCTTCAGAAGGTGAAAATATCTGTTCCAAGGGAAGTCATGTCTAAAGATACACATGGTATGAGCATTGTGATTTCTTCTTGCTGTACAGTTAGTAGAGTAGCACAATATTTGCTCTAACAAGAGGATGCACGAAGGGTCCACAACAGTGTTTTGTTCTGTTATTTTTGTCTTGACTTCTTGTCAATAGGAAACATCAACACAACTTGCAATAATTTTCAAGAGAAGCTTCCATTCTATCCAGTTGTAAAGAACAGCTGTTTCATCTTAGCTCAGTTTTCTTTAATATTTTTATTTACGTATTCACCCACTGTTACCAGTTTTTATTCATTTCCCATTCTTACATTTTTTGTGATTGGCTCTTCTTTTACCTTCATTTCTTATTTTGGGCAGGTATTCTGCAGGAAACTATAACTGCTGTATGTTCATGTTTACATCTTCTATATCACATCCAGAAGACAGTATTTCATAGCAATCTTTCCCATTCTCCAGCCCTTATCATGATTCTGTCCCCTCATTTCTGATGCTCCTGAGTCTTAGATTGCGGAGAGGGAATAATCTTGCTTCCATAGTAAATACAAAGGAGAAAAATGAACCAAATCTGTGTAACTTTTCTTTGTTCACCACTATTTTGGTACAAATTAAAGCTTATCAACATGTCTCTGAAATGGAGCATCCAAATAACCCACTGACTGGAAAACATCCTTTTGAATAATTGGATCGATTTTTCCTGACATCTTTGTTCAGCACCTTGTACTGGATTGTATCAGGATAAGGAACCCCTGCCAAATCTGGCCGTCTGCTCCTTTTTGAATAGTCAGCCAGATAGGATTGATTTTTTTCTTCATAGTTGTAAATATTGAAAAATAACAATAGTAGTATTTTATTGAGTGGAAACATTATCAGAATCTCAAAATGCTGTGTCCACAAATAAAGTCTCACTGAGATGTGGTTGTTCATTCACGTTTGTGTGTTCAATGTCTATTTTCACATCACAGTTGCAGGGCTGGGTAACTGAAGCAGTGATATTTGTCTCAAAGAGCCAGAAATGTTTATATTTTGGCCCTTCATGAAAAAGGCTTGCCAGACTGTGGACTAGGTTTACAAGGAACCAGTAATAAATAGTGAAAAATGCATTAATTAATAGTGGCCACAGCGTAGTAGACCAATGTGTTGTGTTCTAGAACATTTATTTTTTCTAAAAGATTTAGTTCTTAGTCTATTTTTGCCAAGAATTTTTGACTTTGCATATTCTGTTTTCAGATGTTTTTCAGAAAAGAAAAAAGCAAAACACAAGGAAACTAGTTTCTTCCTTCAGAATTAGTAGTTCTTGCAGTGCTTTTCACTTTTAAATTGAGTATTTTTTTTTTCAAATTCGTAAATTCCAAATATATATGATGCATGTGGAAAAGACCTGGAGAAAAGAGAACTTGAGTGAAAGGAAGAGGGTGCATTGCTGGCACGAGGAACCACTCTTTCAATACTGGAATCATTGGTATTTTGTGGTAACCAGCCCTGATCTGTAGAACTAAGAAAAATTCCTTTGGATTCTTAATTTCTCAAGTGCACATACAAACAACAATGTCAAATATATAACTGCCCACCAGTAAAGAGATAGCTACTTAACTTTCCCCAAATGAGCGCTGTAATTAGCTAATCCACATGTCTCAACACGAATCTTCTGAACATCCTTTCATCTATTTACATAAAAGACAGGACGGGCAATTTGAAGTATGGAGGAATGTGGAGGCTTCAGTACATGAAGGCACCCCTAAAAAGTTTAAAGACCTGATTAAAGTTTGTTTGAGGGTCCTGCCAAATATCCTACCTACCACTAATGCCCTGTAGAATCCTAGGTATGTTTATTCAGTAGCCCTGACACAGGCTGAGAATGTTTGCAGATTCATCAAGCATGTGTTCATTTGCAGGGAAAGGTCGCCCAGCATTCGAGAGATCTGTTTTTCACATAGAACACAGCACTCCTCCTACGCCAAGAGCCTCCGCATGACTGTTTCAGTTCTTTATGACTGACAAAGAGTCATTAGAAGTCTCTTTGATGGACATAGCTAAGTGAATTGGAAAAAATAAAAAAAGCCTTTCAGCCCATTCGGAGATAATTGATGTGACTGAGACAGCTGCGTGTGAGTTCCAGATAAGGAGACAATTTATGGAGAAAGTACTGAAGCTAAAAGGGAAGGTGCAGATTTAAAGTTCCCAATAAAGTCGTCTGGTAGACACAGCAGTATTCAATAAGGAAAAGATTTAACCTGAGGTGTTTTCCAATAGATGGCATCCTTTGGGGCCCATCCTCTTGCAAATAAAATTCCCATAAAGGTATTGCCACTAGGTATATAAAAAAAAGGACTTTAATGGCAAAGTATCTGCACTCTTAGCCCTGTGTTGCCTTTACTCTTTCACTCTGAGGAATGGAACGTATGAATGACAGGACTTACTAAGCTTAAGTCGCCCTTTTATTTTTCTCGAATTGATCACTGCTTTAGCAAAGAAGCGGGAGTTTTTATTCGGTGAGCTGCAACTTTGAAGATTTTTGATAGTTGCAGTCTGAAGGTAAATATCTTTAAAAATGTGTGCTTGTGTAACATCATAAATACTTTTTAGACATAATAGATTTTTAAATTGATTTTATTGAGCTATACATTTTTCTCTGCTCCCTTCCCTTTTAAAAAAATATTCAAACAATTTAGAATGACTAAAATAAAGCTGTTATTGTATATGTGTTTTTACATATTCATCTATACTCTTTTCCTCAAAACTATACATTAAATTTCTGACAAGGAAAATTTGATCTGGATATTTTATATGCTATCAATGATTATACGCTGTGTTTGTCCTTTTAGTTTCATGGAATTTTTATATGCAAATAATCATTATAGTCACAATTGCTGCCTTTGCATTCCTATTTTCAAACAATAAAGGAGGAGAGGAAGAGGCTCCCTTCACAAAGTCCATGATAACAGAGAAACAAGAAGACAGCCTCTATGCGGTACCAGAAAACTGAATGAAATAATGAAGAGTGTAGCACGCTGGCCTCCATTCTATAACCACCTTAAAGCAATATGGATGCAGTTCTGTCATCTAGGCATTAGAGAGAAGGGCAAGCAGCTCAATTACTCCAGAGCTAGCATCTTACCTGGAATCGGAAGATATTTGTGGCAACCTCACTAGTGTTGAGGGTAGGCCCTGTCTTTCTATCCTCAAGTACAAACTTCTAGAATGTGGTATTGAAACACAAAAGTAGCTGATAAATGCCTTTACAAGTTAGTTTAAGAGCAAAGTATTTGTGTTTAATGAGGAATATTAAAGTAGTTCTTGAAATATTTGATTGCTATTCTGTGTACATTATTACTTCATAAATAATTTGTGGGTTTGAACAAGAAATTGGCCTTGAAATTCTATGTGATTTTTAGAACTTTTATTTAGGAGCTTTGTAAATTACTGAGCCAAATGATGGGAGATAACTTTGGTTATTTAGCAGTGGCCTGAGGTATCGTGCCTTTTATAGTATGTGTCTCAGAGGGAGCTTAAGGCTCTTTTTATAAGCTGTCTCATTAATTCTAGCAGAATTAAGGGGCAGATACTATTATCTCTATTTTACAAACCCTGGGCCTTAGGCATAAGAACCAAAGTTCAGCTAACTTGTCCAAGGTCACATAGAAAGTCTATAGGAAGATTTGAAATGTTCACTTTTCTCTTTCTATTATTTTTAATGTATTGTTTTTCTTATTTAAAATCTATATACACATTTACAAGAACCCATGTAAGAAATTCCCCTTGCTTCTTTGGTCCTTATGAATATATTTCTCTGTTTTAGTGAATTCATCAGTCACTGAGGTTTTTCTTTCTCATTGTGACTTCTGTTGTTGAACAGCTGGTTTTGCTTGCATCTTAACACCTCACCTTACCATGAACATTCTTCTGTGTCTGTGAAGAAAGAAATTAAGAATCAATAAATAAGTCTCTATATAAGCCATTTTTTCTTTTAGTTTTTACACACTGTGAAGTGCTTTTCTTTTTCTCCTTTATTTTGTATCTTATTACCATGGTTTAGATTATCCAAGATGTGATCACATTATTTTTAGCATTGAGTAACTCTTCTTACTTCTGTCTTAGAGGCTTTAACAGTGATCAGATTTTTCTACTCAGTTCCTTCGTGCAATCACTTCTCTTTGCCCCTGATAGTGAAGTTCTAATTGGTCCTCAACTCTGTCCTGTCATAGACATCTTGGTTCAAAAACCTGGAATGGCTGTTTAAGTTTCCGAATATCTTTAATACCATCTTCTCCATTTGTATTTTTTGGAAGCTTTGTTATATTTTGCTTGTGTATACATCTATGAGCCTTTGGGTTTCTTTATTATATACAATTTTGAAAGTCCCTGGAATATATTGCATACCAAATAAGTGCGGGTATAGTGAATTAATGAAGCATGACAATATTGATGACCATTTCCTTTCATCTACACAGACCAGACAGTCAGTCCCTGTTGCCTCTTTTTAGCCTTTCATTGGGATGAATGTTTCTCATACCCTGAAGTGTATGATTCTGAATGCTTTCAGATCCCGCTTTTGTACTCTGAGAATGAACTATACATGACTGGAATTTGTAGACATGGTGGGTCACACAGGTGGTTTCTAGAGCAGCTTATCTTTAATGCTGGTTCATTTTGTTTACTGGCATTTCATTATTTGCAAGTTTCCTAGGTAATTCTCAAACTCTTCTCTTACTCTATTCCACTTTATATCAACTGTAGATAAAACAATGTAGTGACACAAACAATACAGTTTTTATCGGGAAGTCAACATAGTGGTTCAATTTCGACTTTACTCCATCTTCTCTGAATGTGGAAGTGACATAAATTCTGTATTATAATCCTTATTATAAAATCTAACAGTCTTCTCACTTGATTCTCAACTTGATGGTGAATGGTACACAAGTCTCTCTCTTCATTCCACCCACATATATTTCTCTCTCCCCTTTTCCATCCTTCAACCTCTCTTTATATTTTCATATATCAACAAACTGAACATGTGTGACATACTATGAAAGTTGAACTTTAACTATTGCATTGATACTTCAGTTAAGCTCCGATACTAACTTTATTGTCTTTATCGGTTTGAATGCATCACCTCAGTGATTTTTACATAAAATTATAAAACATAAAATAATAAAGTATAAAACAAACTATAATACTTCCTAATACACTATTGTTATTGAATAACTATAGAATTCTAATGGCATGGTTTAAAAGTGGGTCAAGTGATTGGTGGATGTGTTCTCACTCATTGTATGATACTTTTCATTTTCAGTTTTAATGTGAATAATATTTGCATTCATTTAGAAACCACATCAAGCAAAGCAACTTTCAAATGAAAAAAAAAAAAACCTGATGAACTGAGTGCTTGTTTAAGTACTTAGTATTTTAAAATTCTAATGTTCTTCTAAAATAACTTATGGAAATCAAAATATCCACAATCTGAATGGGGTAGGAAATCAAGAAAATGAAATGCTAAGTTCATAACAGTCATTATACAATCCATTGTGGAATTATCTCATTTATTTTTGGCTTTCTTTATTAGAAGTATATACCTTGTCTCTGTTATTGTGTGCTGCTTAAAGGAGAAGAAAGCTCAACACAGGTTCTGTGATTACTACCTTCATCCAAAGGTTTTTTTATATCAAAATGAAGCACTATTTCTTATAACCTCTAATATTTTCTTTTCTATGTTAGGATAGCATATGTGTCTCTTGTTCATTTGAACTTTTTTCTTTTTTCATAGTTGAAACTGTACCTAAAAGATCTGAATATTATTAAAGTAGAATTAAAAATAACATTTAACCTTCCACTTGATTTTTAGATAGATAAATAACTTTAACCCATTGTATAGCCTTTATATTTCCTGCCTTAATATCATTTATTTTAGTAATAATTAATATTTCACTGTTGAGCACTGTTGGCTTAGGAGAACGGGATAGTTTGGATAGCGGTGTCATTTTTAAAGGGAAACTGAGCTCCTCAGACAATTCCAAATACTTTGTGGCCAACCAGATGATGGCAACTGGGAGGAAGTATAAACAGAAATGAAAAGTGAGATAAATAGAAATGATATTGCTCTAGAAATAGGGCTAAATATATTGACCAAATTAACAAAAGAAAAAGATAAGAGTTCTTTGTGAAATAAAGGCCAAGTCTCTAGATTTATGTCAGTGAGTTTGGTCCCATGCTGTATATTCTGTCTACAATGAAATACTGTGTAACCGTTTTTCCATAGTACTCTCCAGATTCTGTGAAACACTATAAAGACCACAATGGTATTTAATGCCCACCCATGTTAAGAGCTTGAACTAGGATAAAACAGATTTGTCATAGACTGTGTGTTCCTTTTAAGCTCGTAAGGGATGAGGCAGTAGCAGAAATATCAGCAATGTGCAGATTTTACAGGAAAGTTTTTCTCTATAACAGTATAAGGGAGAGATTTGTGGAAGTGTATATTTGTATTTAACAAAGCCAATTTATAAATTAGGGGCAAAAGCCACAATTATTAACTTTCTCATTACTAATCTACCATGTGCAGATAATCCTTAGAACTCCACAGTCCTATTGGTCATGGTTATGGTTACCGATTTGTACCATGAGCTTTCAAGCTATAAACATTCAGAAAAGGTTCTTAAGTTTATGCTATGCTTTGGCAACAGTAATTTTAAACTGTACTGGAAAGGAACAGTGTGGATTATAAGTATAATAACTATGTACATTTGTGTTACATTCAAATTCATGTGGGGTTAATGTATATAAATAATTGTTATTAATAATTTCAGACCACTAATAGGCAGCATTTATTATATACATTATAGATAATACGTCACATCATCAATATTGTATATTTCATTAATGTGTTATTTTGCTCTATGGATGATGTACTTTTATTTTTATTTAATTATGTAACTAAGATAACTTGCAAGTCTCATGCACAGTAGACATGACCAGGCATTGTCCCCTACAGAGATACTTGTTGGCTCTAGTTGGATAGTTTTATAGGCCATCTCATAAACCAAATAAGCATTACCCTTGACTTTACTGTGTTTGAATGAACAACAATTATTGTAAACACATGCAGTTGAGTCTTTTGATCTATTTCCCATTAATGGGTTGGAGAAAGTTTTATAGATCATCTTACTATTTACCTTACATTTCAAATAGATTTTTATTGGGGCAAAGTAATAAATATTTTGTAATCTCCTAGTACCACATTCAAATTCTTGTGTAAGAGCTGCACTGTTTGGAGATGAGTGCCAGAAAACATGCCTTTAAAAGTCTATATTATATGGACTCTATTTGAATGCTTTATATCATTTGGATGAAGTATTTAAATGACATCCCTTCATAATGAATTGGTTTAGTTTTTTATATCTTCCCCAGTTGCTGACCTTTTTTTAAATGAAATATATTTGTGAAAAATACGAAATCTACTAAATGGGAAAGGGTTGAACATAGAAAGCAAGTATATTTCATGTCAATGCATGTTGAATAAGATTTGTGTTTTCTTACCTTTATTTCAGAAGAGGAATTTTTTATTTTTAATAATGAAAGTATAAACTACAAGCTTTGCATTAGATAATATATGGCTATCCAAATATGTTTCTACTTGTTTGATCATTTTGTATTAAATTAATGTCTATAGACCTTTAAGTGTTATTTATGTATTTTATGAAATAAGATCACTTAAAATCTTATATCTTAGTGACATTCAGAATCTTTTCTCTTACAGCCATTTCGTAGAGTGACGTTTTCTGTTGTGAGTCAGCCTCAGGACCCACATCAGGGGTCACTGCAGAGTTGCTATGACAGCGGGCTGGAGGAGTCAGAAACACCAAGCAGTAAGAGTTCATCAGGGCCAAGACTGGGTGCCCTTCCACTCCCAGAGGACAACTATGAAAGGACCACGCCGGATGGCAGTGTTGGTGAGGCAGAGCATATGGAAAATGGTAGGGGCAAACACAACATCCACACACATAATCACGCTAGTGAGCCAGAATAATTAGGCTTCTTAAAGTTAGTATAAAATAAAAACAAAGTAGATTACACCAAAACTATTTTAAAATACTAAATACTCGGTAAAATTCAGAAATGAAAAATAAAGAAACATAATTCTGTCAATAAAATCCATAAAATTATGCCATCATTTAAAATAGCTCAACAGAAATAAATGCACCTAGAAGTAAATTAGAGCAGTTCCTGCAATGAAAATGCTAACCCAGTGCACAGCTGCTAAATAACAACAAAGAGAGGTCTTGTTTGACTCTTTTCTTCTATCCATTTTTGTCATGCAACTATTTCTTCAATTGTCATAAGGCAATCTCAGTGAAAGAAAAGGACAGTGAGCACACTTTGCTTGAGACTTCCCATTCCTGAATACTCAGCAACGAATTTTTGACCCTGTTCTTTAGAATGCCAGGTGAAATGGCTGAGAAGCAAGCAGCAGTGTCTTGCTTGCCCTAATATGCAGTAAATACCATTAGCACTCCTCACCCCTTAAAGTGGAGAGCTTATTCTGATTTCTGCAAAAGAAAGGGCATAAAACAAAATATAATCCTGCTTACACTTACCTCATTGTGAAGCTATTAGCATAGTTTCGAAAATTCTCCTATATGCCTTTTGGTATATCATAAAATGATATATCAAACAATAAATGTAAATGATTTTACATTTGCTGATGTTCCCAAAGAAAATTGTGGTATTTATTTTCTGGATTTTGAGTACTAAGTAAACATTTGAGGAATATGTTCATGTCCAACAGTAGAGTGACAAAGCTCTTCCTAACTTTATTATTATTTCCAATGTGAAAAGAATACAGATATCTATCAAGAAAGGCATGGGAATTGCATATATTGTCTGTAGCAAATAGTTAAGATGGATTTATAACACTCATCACCTCAATCTACTGATGAAAAGGGATCTTTTTCTTGCTTTATACCAGTTTCTTCAGTGGTGGCATGCAAAGACAGTTTATTCGTGAAAAACAAAACAAGCTTCTTTTTAAAAATTTTACCTGTGAATATTAAAATTCAGCAATGAATAAATAAAAAAGTTACCCAAGTGAAGTATTCTAAACTAAATTATACTAAGTAGCTATCTTTATATGTTATTATTAGATGTGATACCAGGACCTGTTGATTTATGTCCTTCTTGATAAATTATTCAGATTTTAAATGGCATTTTGCCTCATGGCTATTAGGCATGCTTATCTGTGTGTATGGTGGTGTGTGCTAAGTTGGAAGGAAGTTTGATGTGGTCTTTCTACAAAGCAACATTTTGTAAGAAATTTTATTAAGTAAGTGTAACAGTTTGGTGTGGATTAAAATGATGCTGAGTATATATTTAAGGCAAGATTATTTAAAATTATTTGGACAAAAGTAAATTTTAATTAAAAAGTAACTTATGCAAAAATATATATTACATCTCAGTAAGGCAGGATTAATTGCACTTGGGGCTTCTATTTTATATGAAGTTATATTTTGATAATAGCAGAATTTACTGTTTACTCTAAATAAACAGTATGTTGTATCATCAAACCTCTTTGGGGGATGTCAGTGGGTTTTGTAGCAATGGCATTATAAGCATAAGATGGTGTTATTTTTCTGTTTGTCTTATATTTATTTTGCTTTAAAGACATTCTACATTTTAAAAATAATCAGGGAAATGATGCCTAATTAAAGGATAATTATGCTTGGTGAGCCCACATAGGTCAACTGTCAGGAAACATGCACTTCAGGTGGAAAAAAACCAAACAAGGGAATCTATAAATAGAACAGGAAGTTCACTGAAAGCTATTTGTTGAAGAAGGTTCCCGTTCCTTTTCATAACCATATACTGAGTCCTATCAGCAGAAAAAGCCAGAGTAGCATAACCAATTTTTCTACACAAGACCGACATTTGACACACAGGGTTTATGTAAGACATTTGTCATTTGCTGCTGCCTGTGAGCTATGTTGTACCTGATCTATATATAATTACAGAGAAGATGAGATGCACTTTGAACAATCCAGCCACAACAGTTGACATTTGAGAAACAGTTCTGTTTGGATCTTACTCTAATAAATTCCCCTTGTTATAAAGTGTGATTTTATTGCTTGAGTTCTGGTAATTTCATCTTCAATATTAATGGGCCATTCTGACATGAATAGAATCGGAACTGAAACCTGTCAAGTATTCATTTGTCAGATTTAATTGGAATACAGATAATCTGTAGTTTTTTGCTTGGTTTAGTTTTAATCAGAATTTATTTTGATTTTCATTTGGATTCTCCATGAAAATGCCATTTTGCATGCTGTCTTCATTCCCAATTTCCCAATTATTATTACTTCAAATATTTTCCTTTGATTTTAACCTGTTTGAAACTTTGCACCAACCACTACCTGTTTTGGATGAACTCTCATTGGAATGTTTAGAAGACAATTTTCAGCATGTTAACATACAACATTCCAATGTCATATCACAAACCAGAAATACGTTAGAGTCTCAAATAAGATGTCAAAGACGCTGCGCCAAGGAAGTCACTGAAACAGAAAAACTGAAGTAAAATTTCATTGAAATGTATTCACATTTTACTAAAATTTGTATTGTTCTTTTGCAACTCATAAGTTAATTTCATTAATAAGACCCATAACTTGCATTACCAATTAGCTAGCTTTACATAGTGCCACTGTGAGGAACACTGAGCACAGTGTTGAAATGAACATCATTTGTTATAACCTGAATAAAATAGAGACTCACTATTCTGAAGTTCCTGTGAATTTTAGGAAGTTTAATAGCACTTATGTCAATATAGATATTTTAGTTTAGGAAAATTATATATTTATCCATAACAATGATCACTAATACATTTTTTCTTTTAATTAATTACCATCAATGTTATGATTTAATATTGATAAAATTGATATAATGGTTATTTGGCAATCTATTAAAATTTTAATGCAAGAATATATTTTAAAATAAACAATTTATGGTTCACAGTTACGATAAAATGTTGAATGGTAAAATATTTGAAACGTATCAAGGAATTAGTAATTAGGGTAGAGAATAAATATAGGGCATAAAGGCATTATTACGTTAAAGACAAATATTGACTACATCTACCTCGCTCTTTCTTAATAGTGAACCGCTCTTCAGATTTCTCTTGGAATGGTATTTCTCTTTCTTTGGGACTATTTTATTTATCTTGGTCCTCACCTATAAGCCTGGTCTGTTTATTTTGTTAAAAGTCCCATTCTGAGTCAACTTTCCAAATCCAGTTTGCCTTTTCTATGACTTTAATATGTCTGGGCCACCAAAAGTTCCAATACAGAAAGCACTCCATTAGGCTTCGAGTTCAAATATTGTCATTTGTGGTGGGCTGGCCACATAAGTCTTCAGAGTTTGTTTTTGATTATTTTCATCTTTGTGAAATAAATTAACTTTGAAATCTCACTATAGTCTAACAATCTATGGCTTGGACTTTAATTCTAATCCTTCTATTTTTTAGTCTAATTTACATATCAGAGGTATAGAGAACAAATAGAGACAAACAGACACACACACACACACACACGCAGAGTGGGGGACAGATAGGGGAAGAGAGAGAGGGAAAGGAGAGAGGCACCGCCTATTGAGATTAGCATTGACTTTTAAGTGTATTATGTGGGCAATGCAGTAGGAATCCTAGGACCTCACAACCCACAGAACATCTGTGCATTCTAATAGTAGATAACACATTTATCACATAAATCAAAGAAGAGAGCTGTGATTTCTGATCAGGTGGGTGGATACGTTGGCATTACAGAAGGCCAGTGTGGGAGACAGTTTCGGAACCTCCTTCAAAACTCTCAATGCAAGAGCCATCTGGAGATGTATTTCACTATAACTGCAGTGCCCTTCACATATATCAGGTGTTATTAATTCATGCCACAGCATGAGGCAATATTGTTACTTCTTCCTTGACATCTAAGTGGGTCAGAGTAAGAATGAGCAAACACACAAAATGGTGTGTATATTTTCTCTAGGTAAACTTTTATAACAGAGCACCAGGCAGGTTATAAAATTTAAATAAGGTGAGAAATTTGACCCTTCTAAGTCCTTAATAAACTTCATGAATTTAATTTTTCGGATCTTTAAAAGTACATTAAATTTTTTCAGTAATAATTTTGAATCCATATCGCAACTTTATCAACCATATGTAAGATTGGCTCTATTTCTTTATTCACCCCCATGTCTTGTCTGTCTTCATTTAGAATACCTTGATCCTGGAAATTAAAACATGGTACAGTGCATGGTGAACCCATTTTTTTTCTTTGGCATTATGTTTTCACATTATATTCAGATGAGCGTGAGCATTCATTAGGTACATCTGTGTTCCTGTGGCCAAGCAAAATGAGAGGGAAAACCAAGTGCATTTTTGTGTGGAGTCAAGCATCCTCTGTCTCCTCTTCACCCGAATCTATCCCTAGTGACAGCTGAAAGGCATTCTTTTGTAATTAATGTTAGCCAATGATGTTTTCCTTTTAGGCCAAGCTATGGAGCAAAGATTTCTCACCTGTCTCCATATCCTTATATATGTGTGAACAGCACAACTTCAAAATTCAAACCAAACATCTTGCTCTATTTTCTGTAGGAAGAAAACTACAATGTAGTGCTAAGGACTTATTAGTTCTGAGTTCTGCATGTCTCCCTGTCAATCTAGTTGCCAGTAGCTCACTGAGAGTACATTTTCTACTTTTCCAGCCATCTGAAACATGGCTCTGTACCTCCCAAGTGTCCTTAAGAAATCCGCATGTTACCACTACCACTTCTAGTTGACCTTGTTCTTCCTTCTTCCTAGTGATTAAACAGAGACAGTGATTAGAGATGCTGTCAGGTCTCAGCCAATCAAGAAGTATGCTGCAGCTGGTCTCCAGACTGCAAGTAAAAGGAGCAATTCAAGCTAAAAGAATCTAAGACTCCCTCCTAGAAGATGCTTAGCAGTGCTGTTCACAGAACCTCACGGTTTGAAAACAGGTCTTGAAGCCTGATGACATCAGTTTGGACCCCCTTTCCATCATTTTCTTAGAGTGTAAGGTTTTTTTTTTTTTAGCACTCTGCTTAGCCCCAGTTTCTTCCATTACAAACCCCAGCTTTGTAGAAGAAAACAATTGTGATAAAAAACAATTTATACATAATTATGGTGTTAAATACATTATATAAAAAGGTTAAAAAAGACTTTTCTATTCTTTAAAGAGTTAGGAACAGTAATCTTTATTATTAAATTTAGGTGGATTTGATGTTACTTACTACCTGAAGTTTTCATAAATTGTTTAGTCTTACAAAGACAGCATATCAAAAGTAGCAGTCAAAATATCCTCACCATGAAAAGTCTCTACTGAGTATCCTTCTTGCAGGAAAGTCAAGGGGGTGAATCAGGTAGAATTGTAAAAGAACAAAGGTCAACAGGATTGCCAGGAAGTCTACTGTCTTCTGACATCAAATCAATCGGAAAGTTTTGTTACCCAAGTTATGGCAGTGCCAATATTAACCATTCAGCACATATATTTTTTTTCCTTTTAAAAAAGAGTTTGCAGTTTATATTCAGGTTTTTCAGTTTAATCCTTGTTCTTTAAGTATATATTTCCTTTTGAGTGACTGCAAAATAGTCACTCTTAAAGGGGAAATGAAATAAGAGTGTTCAATTAGTATGCTTACCCAACTCCCAGTCCTTTTCTTTTCTAATCTCGGTATTAATAATTAATACTGATAAAATGCATGACTGTGTTGCCCTTTTTATTCTAAATTTGTCCTTTAAAGCTACATCACTCTGCTGAACTCTCATGACATTTAAAAAGAGAACGAGCTCTCATGAAACCTCCAAGTGACTTTGGAGGTCCGTTAGTAGGCTTGCTACCATCAGACACTCAAAGCATGGGACATCTATGAAATTTTACCCCTAATTGAAAATACGTTGGTTATTTAATTCCTTATTTAGTTTATCACAACTTATCCTGCTTTTTCTAACAGTTGTGGTTGTGCACACAAACGCACACACACACATACTATTTCTTTCTGTCTATCTCTGCTCTCTCTTTCACTGTTTTCTTGTGTTTTTACTCTCATTTTTTACATAGAATTTGTAAGAAAACATGTGATCTGAGGGTAATTCTAAGTACCTTATCAGTGACAAAAAAAAAAATTAAAGAAAAGAAAAGAAAAGTGTGACGGGTTTTTGGAAGTGTAGTTAGTATGCCTAGTCATTTGGTCGAGCTTATATTCTGAGAATCTGATCTGTTTCAATATTCCTCTTCTGGAGATAAACATGTTCTATTTACCTTTTCTATTGCAGCTATTTTTTTGAAGCAAACAGTTTTCTCCTTGAGTAAAGCCATGTAGAACAATATCTCTTATAACCCTTGTTTTATGATTATATGGAAACAAAACTATGGCTATTCATTTTGACTCAACAAACATGTATTGAAATTGAAATATGGCCGAGGCTTTTTGAGGAAGCTTGAGTAAATGAAAAAAGATTCCCTGTTTTCAAAATGCAGTTTTTTTACAAAACTGTCTGGAGGTGCAGCCTTCATTGTTGTGAGTTAAATAGGATGTAGAAGGAGGCAAATGCAAGAAACAAAGCAACGAAAGAAAAATTGTATTGGTAAACAATTATAAATGCATTTTTACAAATGAAATTAAGAAGGCTTAAAATATTGTTTACTACCTTATATCCTCTTCATCTGTATTCAACTTAGTTTAAATAAAATAATTACATTGTCTGTGAAGCCATATGTTAAGTCACAGATATTTAAATCATTCATGTTTTATCAAGTTATTGTTAACATTTCTCCTTGGGTCTGTGCATCCATGCATGTGTGTGTGTGGATATATGTACATGTATTATATGGGCATTATGTGGAGGAGAGAGATAAATATTGGATTTCTTCTTTGATTTCAGTACATCTTCCTTTCTGAGACAATTTCTCACTGAACCTAGAGCTATCTGATCTACTCCTCTGTCTGGACACTGAGTTCTAATGACCCAGTCTCTCCAGCCACATACTACCATTGCTGGTGCTGTGCTGGCCAGACTTTTCTACATGGATGCTGGAGATAATTTAGATCCTCATTTTTGTGTTACAAGCACTGTACATGTGAGTCACAGTCTCTGGTCCTGAATAATTGTCCACTCCTCTTGTCTCACTGTATATGTATCACTGCCCTGAACCTCGCTATTTAGATCAAAGAGACTATGACCCCTCAAAATTCATCTGCATCTGCTTCCCATATTGGGATTACAGTCATGTGCTATTTTTAAAAATCTGCTTCTTTTATATTTTTTAATATAATTTTTCATGTCTTTTTTTACTACTGAATGGAGTCAATACAATTTTTAGAAGTTACTATTGACATAATTGGCAACAGAAACCAGATTTGGGTCTGCTTTATGAAACAAATTAATTGTTTATTTGTGTTCTCTCCTTGCTTATAAAAGTGACCTATACAAAGTATGTTTATTCTTCCAATATGGCCTTGCAGATATAATATGACCATGTATAAACTGTGCTTTTTGTCATCCCTTTGTCAGAATATAAGTTATTATCCAGGTGAAGCTAATATATATATATTAGTTTACAGTTGATTGGATTCAACACACTTATTTAGAAAAAAACTAAAAAATGATCTATTCTTTGTGTTTGTTAGAAATTATTTTTGTATTGTAACACATCCCATTGTTATCTACACTTTGGACAGTTAGTTTGCTTTTTATAAAAAGAATCTTGATTCAAGTAAGCTTTTGTTAGTCCGTGCAGGGAGAGTTTTGACTTTGGGTCCATTATCTTGTTAACATTTCCAATACTTCCCAGAAAACATTATTAACTTTCTATTAAAAGTGTGAGAAAATACTTTTGACACATGCAGACTTAAGTGCCTCCTCCAAACAGACTTTTACTGATCATATGTCACGTTCTCAAGGAAAATGACCTTTTATAATGTATGTGTTCAGATGAAATCTATGGCAAGACTAAAGATGTTTTAGAAATAAACAAATTATAGAATCAGCAACAAGCTTTTTAAAAATTGTCTTCTTTAGCATTTCTTATATATAAATGTATGGCCTCCAATTTTTTTTAAAAACATGGTATAAAATAATCACCATCTACTTTGGTGAGCTCAGTGGATACCAATACATGATCTGAAAGAGGCACATTGCTCTGAAGTTGCATTCCTCTGAGCCACACTCTCTTTTGCTGAACTGTGTGTATTGTTTCTCTTCTATGTGAGGGCACATGTCACCGAACCCAAACTCAAAGTGAAAGTTCATAGACGTTATAGTGGAAACTCTATACAAGCCAAGAATGTGAAGTATTATAAGCATCCAAAGTTAAATGAATCCATTGATTTAGAATAAAGCATTTAGTCTGTTAAAATTCCAACTCAAGAGCCAAAGGTGAATACTCTTTGCATTCTACATCCTTAAATACTGTGATGTAGAGTTTTGTAGGCATTAATAAGTGTGTAAAAGTAATATGGAAAGATTAAATACTATAAGTAATATAGGAGGTTTGATATATTGGAGGTATAAAGAATTGTATAAAACTTTGAAAAAAATATATATGACAGTGTATAAACAAAGATGTACACATCTATACATTTATATAAAATATGTAGTATATATATGTACGTGTATTTGATAATCAAAAATATAGAGTTATGGGAAATAATAATTGATAGCAAAAATTGTAATGGAGATGGCAAGGAACAAATACTGCTGCTTGCTAACCTAGGTTAAATGAAAGCAATAACACTTTTCTGTGGGAATGAGTATTGCTTAAGCATGCCAAATTTAAGATGTCCTTGAACAATATGAGTAACATTTATTGGGTTGGAGGAACAATATACTTGAAAATCGGGGGTTATTTAAGCAGAAAACATTAAGGCTTAGAGTCATTAGTTTGTGGGCCATGATGAACTGTTTGCAGTAGGTAAGACACCATTTGTGCATATGACATCAAGAAAGAGTTGATACTGAAAACAGGATCCTAAAAGGCATTGGGATAAAATAAGAGAATCATGGAGAAAACAGTTTCATTTGAAGTGACTGAAAAGTATTTAAAACTAAAATAAAACAAACCAACAACGGGTGGCAGGCGAATAGAATGAGTAATGATTACAAAGGACTTACTGGATTTCCGGCTCTGTAGAAATCAGGATTAAAGCAGACCACACAGGAGTTTCCATACCTTGGTTCGCAGAGAGTTTTAGGAGACTAAGGTGATTAGTTCTCTGTGCTCCTGTATTTGCTTATGCTTTTTTTCAAATTTCATTTTTTAGCACACTTCTTATAAACAGGATCTGGCCCTCTCTTCTTTGGATGGGATGCTTTTAAGAATCTTTACTATATTTCCAAAATAATCAGGTGAAAATTAGATAGCTGGGAAACCTGGAGATCAAGAAGTGTAGCATTAATAGGCACTTGATGAATTCTAAGATGGTGTTAGTAGAGGCAACACTATGATTCCATCACACTATACCAATCTTAATGAACTGATGCCAAAGTTATAATTTTATGCTTTCATTTCCCAGATATTTTGTGACAATTTACTTCAGACTCTGAAATCTAATAAATTGCTTTTGCTATCTTTACTTGAAATTTGTAAAGAATTTTTTTAACAGAACTAGTTATGACTTTCTATGTGGACTGTCACACAATATTTAATTTTATAGTGCTCAATAACATGTCCTTTCCACATTATTGCAACTCTGAGAATGTTTGAATTGTTGAAATTTTGATGGGAACAAGTCATTGATAACTTTGTCATGGTTATCATTAAAATATTTGGTATTGAGATTTCAAGATCCTTGGCATTGCAATCGTGAATAGTGTGATTGGATGTCATTTACACAATTGAAAGTGGATTTGCTTCAGAACAGAAAACAATAAAAATGGAATTGTAATGAGAAACACATTTGAACTGTATAGCATAATGATGTCTAAGTTCAGCACATTTCATATATCCATAACACCTCAAAGGTGCAAGATGACTCCACTGAGTTTGCAGAATCCATCAGAGGAAATGCCTCCAGATATATCATCTGTGAGTAGACTTACTAGCAACAGTTTGCCAAGGGTATGTCATTTTTTATGTTGTTTTGCCTACGCAAATTTAACATCAATGCCACATAAATCTTCCCTTCTATAGGCTCACTGTTGCTTAGTAGGAATTCATGATAAAGGATAATATTGGTGGAATGCATCCTGTAGCTTAAGGTAGGCTTACTATAAGTCACTATTTAATAATTTCTCAGAAAAAAAAATGAGAGCTGATGTGTATTTGTTTCCTTAATATTTTTTATTTATTTTTAATTAAAAATTTCCTCCCATTTCCCTCCCCCTCCCTCTCCAGTCCAAAGAGGAGTCAGGGTTCCCTGTCCTGTGGGAAGTCCAAGGTCCTCCCACCTCCATCCAGATCTAGGAAGGTGAGCATCCAAACAGACTACGCTCCCACAAAGCCAGTACATGCAGTAGGATCAAAACCCAGTGTCATTGCCCTTGGCTTCTCAGTCAGCCCTCCTTGTCAGCCACGTTCAGGGAGTCCGGTTTGTTCACATGCTCCATCAGTCCCAGTCCAGCTGGCTTTGGTGAGCTCCCATTAGATCAGCCTCCCCCCCTCCCCCCATCCCCCCCTGTCTCAGTGGATGTGCGCACCCCTCGTGGTCCTGACTTCCTTGTTTATGTTCTCCCTCCTTCTGCTCCTCATTTGGACCTTGGGAGCTCAGTCCAGTGCTACAATGTGGGTCTCTGTTTCTAGCTTCATCCATCGCCAGATGAAGGATCTATGGTGATATGCAAGATATTCATCAGTATGGCTATAGAATAGGGCCATTTCAGGCTCCCTCTTCTCAGCTGCCCAAGGATCTAGCTGGGGACATCTCCATGGACACCTGGGAATCCCCCTAGAGTCAAGTCTCTTGCCAACCCTAAAATAGCTCCCTTAATTAAGATATATACTTCCCAACTCCCATATCCACCCTTCAACCATCCCAACCGTCCCATTCCCCCAAGCTCTCACCATCCTCCCCTTCTCAGTTTTCTCTCCCCATCTCCCTTTACCCCCAGCCCACCCCGAACCCCAAGTTCCCAATTTTTACCTGGAAATCTTGTCTCCTTCCAATATCCAGGAGGATAACTATATGTTTTTCTTTGGGTTCACCTTCTTATTTAGCTTCTCTAGGATCACAAATTATAGGCTCATTGTCCTTTATTTATGGCTAGAATCATCAATATCTTTATAAATATCTCGAAATATCCTTCCTCTTTCCTTAGGATATTCTCTGTCCATTGTTGGAGTTGTGACTAGAGCTTATAAAGTTATAGTATGGCAAAGCCTGTATCGAGAATTATTTTTCTGAATACATAAAACACACTTCTATCAGTGCCTCAGAATCAGAGTCAAACATGGTACCTAATTCTTAATACTGAGAGCGTTTTTCTTGTTTGTTTGTTTGTTTTTTTTTTTTTTGAATTGCAATATTGGTTCAATAAATTTAGGACAAGAGTATTTTCCTTTATGGAGACAGGCTGATCTTGCCTTTCTTCCAAAAGCAATATCCTTTATTTAAGAGAATCCGGGGGAAATTACAGTGCTTTTTAAAATATTCAGTGATGAGGATGAACTCAGGGGAGCTTTTGAGCTTAGACTCATGAGGCCTGATTGGGCCTGCAGAAGAACCTCTTCCTGACAAAACTTCTGAAGCTCTGAGTACCTAGAATTCTTCTTTTTACTACCCTTATCAGTACTGTGTTCTAACACAATTCCATGTCTGTAATTAAAGATTATCTTCTTTCTTCTTTAGGATTTAATCCCTTAATGGGTTTACATATTCGTCCTTAAAATATGTAAATTATATTCTCAACATTAGTTTCAGAAATATATGTATAACCAAACTATACGACTCCATACACCTGGTGTAGTCAATAAGCTGTCTTTGAAGTACATTAGCATTCAGGAATAACACTTCAATTGCTTACAGGCATCGCTGGTACTTGACATCCAAATAATGGACCAGAACTATCTCCCTGATTGGCACACAGTTGGTGCAATAGGCATAACACCAGTTCTTACCTGTAACAAGCTCTGTCTTTAGTTTATCAAACTGAAGGAAATGGAGTCTCAAGACCCCATCTTTATTATTTCCCTTTGCATCAGTTAAAGCAATGTTGAGGATACATCATCTTTGAACAAGTGGCTGGAAGCAGCACGTTCACCCTGAAACATATTTTATCTGATATTCTCCCTCGCAGCTCACTGCCCTTTATGCGATGTGATCAATTGTATTCAGCCTTCACCATTTCTCTGTAAATTAAATTTTGAAAGCCTTTGCTAGTTTCCTGGACAACCTGGGTTCATCTCTTTCTCCAAGAATAATGAAGATCTGAAATCTAATTCTAGTCTATTTTAGCCCTAGCCTGTTTTTATCTTCTTTTGTGAAATCAAGCCCACATGCGTTTCTTTTGCAGTCCATGTCTGAGTATTCTCAGTGTCCTCAGGATCAAGGAACCATTAAATTAGTTCTAACAATTGTCCATAGGTTTACTGATGCTCAGGTGTGTTTTTTGTAGGTATTAAACATCGAATTTTAGAGCACATAGAACAGGACTTCTGAGTAGATTATTCTGCTTCTGGTATTTTAATGTCTTTAAAAATTGAACGCAAAATGAAATGAAAAGCCCTGAGTTCCTCTGATAGTCATTTTATTTCTGAAGGAGAGTTAAGACTCTCCCAGAGATGGAGACTCAGCTTTCACACCTGATTTCTCTCCTTCTAGGAAACTTATTCCTCTGCTTCATGGACTGAACCCACCGTCCCTTCCACTCTCTTGCTGAGACCTTGTCTATGGCCTTTGGGAAATAAATTATCCATTTTCTCTATCAGAAGTCATTACATTTGAATTGTTACAGATTATTATATTTCTTTTTCTTTAAAATATCTTCTAGAAATATTTTCACAAATTTGCAGTTTTTTAAAAGATCTTTTAAAAAAATAGCAAATTCTACTATCTCACAACTTATAATTTATGTTCTTCTCAACAATTAGAGCTACAAGGCTGAGCTTTGTAAACCCCATCAATTTGAACAGGAGATGCTGAGTGAATTAATGTCATTGCTCCATTTATGGTAACAAAGCTATGACTGTCACTGTCTCAGTTACCTCTATGAGCTGTTGTGGAGTCATATCAAACCAGCCCCCCCACACTGAATGCATCATTACAGTAATGACAATTAAGTGTTTAGTCATTTACATGATGGTTAAAAATCATTCTGGAATCTACTTCCCTCTTCCTTATTTAAAATCAGACTTCAGATTTATAACGTTAGATACATGACTTTAGTAAACTGTTTGCTGTGATTTTTTATATTTAACCATAAATATGAGTTTTCTCTCAGCCCTGTTGTATCATCTATTGGATGCCAATTCTCTGTGATCAGAACACATGGATATTATTTGCTGTGCACAAGTTCCAATGTTTATCACAAATGTAATTATGTGAAAACAATCGAAAAAGAAAACATGGTAATGTCACATTTGCTTTCTGCCAGTCAAATGGCTTTTCTTTGTACTAGGCTGCATATGTTTTACTAAGTTTGTTGATGAGGAATAGTAAATGTCAGAGATGAGCATCACACAAGATATTGGCCAATATCTTTCAGTGCCAGGACCAGAGTAGTTCCCGAAGACTTTAAAAGCAAAACCAAATACTGGGGTCAAAAGTAGAGCCGTGTAAGGACCATAGCTAATATCAGAGAGCGGTTAAACTCTGGCAATTAGGCACCCATTCATAGCTCTTATTCAGATAACCATTGACAGTGCTAATTAAGCCAAATAGATTTATAATTCTAAAATCAACTTTTGTGAAGCATTTGAGATAATTTTAAGAGCACAGTGCAAAACATTCAATTACAATACAGTTCAAGCAAGAAAGGATGAGGCACCAAGTCACTTGAAGTTTCTTATGTCAGAGACAAATGAATTTGGAATGCATTCAGTCATCCTCCTACACACACAGGAAACCACCAGGAAAGAATAGCAAGACGTTTATAAGACAAATGGAACATCAGCGTTATTAAATATCTAAAAATAAAATATCAGCAGCATAAAGAAGAATTAGGATAATAAACTAAACTTTTATAGTAGGTAACAGCCTACTACTCAGGCATGTTACACACCCATCTGTTTCAAAGATTCAGCCTAATGAAAATAATATTATCATATTCCCAGATGAAATAATAAGATATGTAAAATAAATACTTTATAATCTTATGCGTCTAAACTGTACTATGTGTTATTAAATTTTGTGCTACTTTATGTCTATTACATACAAATGGCTACCTTTATATTATTTCATTTAATGCAAAAATAAACCTATTTAGCAAGTACAATTCTTACTATCTTTTAACATTCATTCTTATTTTATGAATTGGAAGGTTTTTTGCACATATATGTGCATACATACCATGTGTATTCTATATGTACTTGCTGGGGCCCAAAGAAAGCAGCAAAGACCATGAAACTGGAGCTACTGAAAGTTATTAACGACTATGTGGGTTCTAGGAAATGAGCCAAGGTCCCTAGAAAACAACTAATATATATATATATATATATATATATATATATATATATATATATTGGTTTTTCGAGACAGGGTTTCTCTGTGGTTTTGGAGCCTGTCCTGGAACTAGCTCTTGTAGACCAGGCTGGTCTCGAACTCACAGAGATCTGCCTGCCCTCTGCCTCCCAAGTGCTGGGATTAAAGGCGTGCGCCGCCACCGCCCGGCAACTAATATTTTTAAATGAGCTATTTTCCCACCTTTAAATTATTTCTAATTTAAAAACACATTAATTATGAAAGATAAATTTTGTTTATTATACTTGTTTTTTTGTTTTGAGCATATCACTTGTTCTCTTGTTGCCTTGTTGTTTAAGGCAAACAAATATCTTTGCGCCCATCATCTTTCACACAAAATTCTTCTTAGATGTTTGTTTACTGGAAAACATAATGAACTTGGCTCAGTGGTACATGCCTATAATCCCAACGCTTGGGAGGCAGAGACAAGTAGATCTGTATGAATTTACAGGCACATGGTCTATATAGCAAGTAAAGGGCAACCCGGTCTGATAACACATTTCAAAAATAAAAACAACTGAAGAAAGCATAGTGTGTTGTAGTAAGAAGGGCGCTTGTTCATTTCCCTGCTGCCCAGACTCCTGAAATAATCACACAGAAACTGTATTGTAGCGATGAGGCGAGCACTGCCTGGTTCATCATCTCTAGCCTCTTCTTGGCTAACTTTCACATCTTATTTAACCCATTTCTAATAAATCTGTGTATCACCACATGACTGTGGCTTACCAGCAAGATTCTAGCCTACATCCGTCTTGGACTGGAGAGCCATGGTGTCTGCCACACTGCCTTCTACCCAGCATCCTGTTCTGTCTACTCCGCCTACCTCATTTTCTGTCCTATCAAAAGGCCAAGGCAGTTTCTTTATTTAACCAATGAAATCAATACAAAACAAAAGACCCTCCTATATCACTGTATTAATTTAATCAATGTTTGGCCGATTACTTTAGTGTATTGCTAGCTAGTTCTTACTTCTAGAATTAACCAATCTTCATTATATTAATTTTACCACAAGACTCATGGCCTACCAGCAAGGTTTCACCATGTCTACCTCTGGTGGTGGCTCCATGGCATAGCTCTGACTCTGCCTTCTTCCTCCCAGCATTGTTGTTTTCCAAGCCTAGGTAAGTTCTGCCCTACTATAGGTCCAGAACAGTTTCTCTATTCATTAATAGCAATCACAGCTTACAGAGAGGAATCCCACATCAGTGAATTTTTCAGACTTTTGTATAAATCAATTTCTTATTTCATTATCATGAACTCATTTGATCATGACATTGGCTCAAGCCCAGTATTCATGTCACTAGATCAGAAAGGGACTAATAGATGTCATTTCATTTGTGTTGGTTTTTTTTTTTGTTGATGTATTTCAGAATAACATACTAATATAAATTTGTTGTAGGAACCCACTTGTTTGTTCCTGACTGCCCAGACTTGAAATTACCACACAGAAACTGTATTAATTAAATCACTACTTGACATAAGCTTCTTTTTTTATTAATTAATTTATTTAATTATTAAAGATTTCTGCCTCTTCCCCGCCACCACCTCCCATTCCCTCCCCCTCCCCCAATCAAGTCTTCCTTCCTCCTCAGCCCAAAGAGCAAGCAGGTTTCTCTGCCCTGTGGGAGGTCCAAGGACCACCCACCTCCATCCAGGTCTATTAAGGTGAGCATCCAAACTACCTGGGCTCCCACAAAGCCATTACGTGCAATAGGATCAAGAACCCATTGCCATTGTTCTTCAGTTCTCAGTAGTCCTCATTGTCCATTATGTTCAGCGAGACCGGTTTTGTCCCATGCTTTTTCAGACCCCGGCCAGCTGGCCTTGGTGAGTTCCCGATAGAACATCCCCATTGCCTCAGTGTGTGGGTGCACCCCTCGCAGTCCTGAGTTCCTTGCTCGTGCTCACGCTCCTTCTGCTCCTCCTTTGGATCGTGAGACTTCAGTCCAGTGCTCCAATGTTGGTCTCTGTCTCTGTCTTCTTTCATCGCCTGATGAAGGTTAATATTCAGGGGGATGCTTATATGTTTTTCTTTGGGTTCACCTTCTTATTTAGCTTCTCTAGAATCACGAATTATAGTCTCAATGTCCTTTATTTATGGCTAGAAACCAAATATGAGTGAGTACATCCCATGTTCCTCTTTTTGGGTCTGGCTTACCTCACTCAGGATAGTGTTTTCTATTTCCGTCCATTTGTATGCAAAATTCAAGAAGTCATTGTTTTTTACTGCTGAGTAGTACTCTAATATGTATATATTCCATACTTTCTTCATCCATTCTTCCATTGAAGGACATCTAGGTTGTTTCCAGGTTCTGGCTATTACAAACAATGCTGCTATGAACATAGTTGAGCATATACTTTTGTTGTATGTTTGGGCATCTCTTGGGTATATTCCCAACAGTGGTATTGCTGGGTCGAGAGGTAGGTTGAACCCGACTTTCCTGAGAAACCGCCACACTGCTTTCCAAAGTGGTTGCACAAGTTTGCATTCCCACCAGCAATGGATGAGAGTGCCCCTTTCTCCACAACCTCTCCAGCAGAGGCTATCATTGGTGTTTTTGATTTTAGCCATTCTGACCGGTGTAAGATGGTATCTTAATGTTGTCTTGATTTGCATTTCCCTGATTGCTAAGGAAGTTGAGCACGATCTTAAGTGTCTTTTGGCCATTTGAACTTCTTCTGTTGAAAAGTCTCTGTTCAGCTCAGTGCCCCATTTTATAATTGGATTGATTAACCTTTTACGGTCTAATTTCTTGAGTTCTTTGTGTATTTTGGATATCAGACCTTATTAGCTACCTCTTGCATCTTAGTTTCACATGGCTGTGGCTTACTGGCAAGGTTCCAGCTGTCAGCTCTTGTCTTTCCCCTCTGGCAGCTACATAGCATCTCCTTGACTCAGCCTCCTTTCTCCCAGCATTCAGTTTAGCCTAGCTCTGTTCTGTCCTGCTATAGGCTAAAAGCAGTTTTTTTTATTCATTAATCAATAAAAGCAACAAATATACAGAAAGACTTCCCGCACCATAAATTGTCCCATATAAGATAACTATCAGGTTTATAGTCACTTCTAAAATTTGATGGTTCTATGATGGTTCTATATCATTGTAGTTTACACACATACACATGCACGCACACACACACACACACAGAGAGAGAGAGAGAGAGAGAGAGAGAGAGAGAGAGAGAGAGAGAGAGAGAGAAAGTAATGAGTGTAGTGAGTTTGCATAAAGCTATGTAAGGAACCTAGGAAATTATACCTTAGGAATCAGATTCTAAATTTGGTTCCTAGATTTCAAAATATGGTGGAAACTACAATTCCCTTTAAATTATGAAAACTGTTCAGTGAAGTCAGTGAAAAATGATCCTTGAACCAGTTGTTTAATACTTTTAATATTTTGTCAGTAAAGCTGCACATTTCAAATCGGGTAAAAAAAATCAGCTAAATTTATAAAATTGGAATTTTTCTGACAGATTTCTCTTCATAAATGTAGTACAAATATTTCATATGTGTATCACTGCCTTAAAATTCTGGAGAACTCACACAGTTATTTTATCAAACATGATGAAACTAAAAACATGTCTTAACTTCTTAAGACATGGGCACACATGTGCAACATGTCCTCACTCTCTGGAGAATGTTTAATTATACCTGCCAATGATCTGAATTATTAGGCTTGCTTAAACTTACTTAAGCTTTTAAGACTCATTAGCTATAGTAACCAGTTCAAATAAAGTGGAAAGCATTTCAAACAACTGCCATGAAGATACAGAAAAGGAATATATATTGTATAGACAGAAAAACTGCATCGTTCTCATTCTTACTATTGTATCCTATGAAAAATTCAATAATTATTAGCAGTTATGCCTTACAATAATATATTCATAAATCACCTAAGTCAACATCTAAGATGTGTAATTTTTCTTCTAAAGGAAGAATAATTTTGAAATTTTTAAATAAAGTGAAGAAAAACAGGTTTTTTAAATTGTAACCTATAGGATCACACATTTTGGGGAAGGCACGTGCAGAAAAGATGTGTGTCTCAAAGAGAGTAAGGCAAACATCCTTGTTTCTACTGGGAAGTTGGCATGATAAGTTTGCTTAGAATTGACCTAGTCATTAAGCAACTCTCAGCCCCCATCTGTCCCTGCTGCTCTTTTGTGATCATCAAATATATCTTCACTAATGAAGAGGTTTCCATTTTCTTCTGAGAAGAAAGCAGGGCATTTCTAAAGTGATTAGGGCTGTTCCCAACTTTACCAGAGGAAGAGAGAACAGAAAACACAGCGTAGCTGCATAGCAAGATGCCTGCCTCCAAGATTTTTCATTTTAGCAGCTGAGAAATGGTGCTCCAGGTTATTGCTCAGATACACATCATTACTAAGTGAAGGTTACTACCCTTGATTCCCAAGACTGAAAGGGTACATTTCAAATAATTTTGCACTTCATTTAACAGGTCTCCTTATTGATTCGACTTTATGAACTACCTAGTTGTACCTGAAGTGGATTTCTAAGAGCAAAGATCTTATCTTTCAGACTAACATGCAGGAAATTTGACTTTTAAGTTGCTGTGTAGTTTTGATGTACATTCTGAAATTTATGAATGAACTTTAAGAACAGAGCATTGCATTGCTCACTGTGGAAACACACACACACACACACACAGAGAGAGAGAGAGAGAGAGAGAGAGAGAGAGAGAGAGAGAGAGAGAGAGAGAGAGCAGACTAAACATGTTAGAACCTACCTCAGAAATAACAATATGTTCAAAAGTAACTTTATTTTGGAAGTGGTCAGTGGAAGTCATTGGCTTCATATACTGCAGATGTGACAGTCTGCTACTATATGGAAATTTGTATATTTAAAGATGTTATATACTTTAGAGGAAAAGGTTGTTCTATTGAAGTTTGAAAGTTTGTAGTGTATGCACCTTGAAAACTATGCATCTTTCCTTTTATTTAAAACACCAACGTGGTATGTGATACAACCTTTTAGCTAAAATGCTAACAAAAACATATAAGATTTAATCTACAGATTTGTTTTCCTAACCCTTTCTATAGTGTTTTCCCCCATTAAGAATAACATACATTATTGTATGTTTGCTAATGTATAAGGTTATTTTTAGATATTGATAATATTGCTTCAGATCTAGTTCACTGGATGATCTCAACCATTTTTTTTCATTTTAAATACCCTGTATACCCAATGCTCTTTTTTTAGAGATTTATTTTTCTTAAATACAAGCTTAAGAAAGTGCTTAGACTTGGCAGTGCTAAAATGAACACATCTCAGAAACAGCAGCAAAGCCTCTTGTCTTCAGATGGATGCATATAGAGAGTTTGTATATCAAGTTTCTGTTGAAAACCTCTGTTGATAATCCAATGTAAAAGCACCAGTTATTCATTATAACCATTTCTGTATTGCAGTATATTAGTTTTTATGCTCCTTTTCTTAGCACTGGAAGCCAGCCATAACTGTCCTTGGCTTCAGCAATGCTTGCTATAATAAAGTCCTTTGGATATTTCTGGTAATAATCCTTTGTGGATGCAAATCAAGAGAGACCCAACTGTTCACTGACTTCTCCTTAATAGTGAATTGCATTCTTGGAAGATTCCAGCAGTTATTTTTCTATGGAGGTAAAAGTTTAATGTTGAAGTAGTACTTATTTATTTATTTACAGCATTGAACTGTCTCACCTCCATGTCTAGGAAAATTGCTTCATAAAATACTTGGTAATGTAAATGTGAGAATGAAAGTTATATATTATATGATTTATTGAAATTATGGCTTGTAGGAACATGATCGTCTCTATAAAGGAATCTAATATACATGTTGGAGAATAGTCCAGTGATGCTTAGTAAAACAGGATGCTGCTGCAATATCTGCAAAGCAGGTACCCGTCCAGATTTATGCCCTTGGCATTTCTAATCATGTGTGACCTGGCTGTGCAAATCTGAATTTGATGTAGGAAACCTTAAAATAAGCATTTATTTCTGAAGCATTTCTCTTTCACTGAAGATAACATTCTACGGCTATACTGCTTTTGATTGATTTCCTCATCCACTTCTGATATTGGATAGAAATGGATTTGTTTGTTTGGGAGAAAGATTTTTAATTAAATTCACAACAGAGGAAAACTAGGTCAAAGTTGATGATATGGCCTGGAATCTGAGTCTAGGACCTATAACAGCTTGGTATGGCAGGCAACAGGACTCGGGATTGCGTCAATATTCTCTACGCATTTAACTATTGAAATATGCTTAAATTATTCTGTCTTCTACTAGAAATTAGACCATCAAAATATACTTGAAAAATGGTGATATGGGAGGGGTTTGGGGGAGGGTAGCTGAGAAGGGTCAGAAAGAAGTAAGGGAGAGGGACAAAATGAAATATCTATTTTAGGATCAGGGAGTTTGCTGTGAGACTGTGTCTCCTAGTAACACCAGAAGATACACACATTAAGTCTCAGCAACATGACTGCCTAAACATGAGCTGTATCACATCAATGCACATGACAAACTGAATGGAGAAAAGCCCATGCATGAGGCTTCAGTGCTACACAAAGAAACATAGGCAACCAAAGAATGCTGGGAAAAGAGAGATGGGCCTTCCCAGGGAGGAGCACACAAACTGCTCAAAACCTCAGCCCTGAGACATATATACAGGCAGTATTATACAGATGAACAGTTACATTTAGGAATACATGTGGGTTTTTTTTTTGTGTGTGTGTATGCATGCAATAACAATTAGTAAAAACAGAGGTTATGAGTTTGCAGGAGGAAAGGGAGGGGAGAAATGTAATTAAATCATAATCTTAATTTTGAAAGTCTATTTAAATTAAAAACATAGTGAAATAGGCCGGGCGGTGGTGGAGCATGCCTTTAATCCCAGCACTCGGGAGGCAGAGGCAGGCGGATCTCTGTCAGTTCAAGGCCAGCCTGGTCTACAGAGCGAGTCCCAGGACAGGCTCAGAGAAACCCTGCCTCTAAAAACAAAACAAAAACAAAACAAAGCAAGCAAACAAACAAAAAACAGTGAAATAAAAGAGAATTAAAATGTGTAGCTGAAAACTGTTAAACTTCTCAGGACTTTTCTTCTTGCCTTGCTTTTATTTTAGTTTCTGTCCTCAGATTTTCAGAAGTTTGATTGAAATTCCCATAGTGAAGTCTAATGTATTTGGTCAGTAAGATTTGAATTGAAAATAGGATTATAAATTAAGCTTTTTAAGATTAAACTCTCTTTAATAGTTTGAAATGTTGTTCAGTGGTAGACCACTTGCCTAGCATTTCTATGGGTCTAGGTTTGATCCCTGACACTGCCAAACGTAAGACATTAGTGATTATTCAAGATGAATGTTTAAAAGACTGAGAATCACTTAGCCACAGAATGTAAAACTTCATAAAGTTATATTTTTAACACAGTAAAAAATGTGCAACAGCAAACCATGAAAATTTTGTGCATAATGTACAAATAAAGAGTTTAAAAGACAAAAATGCCATTTCTTCTTTTACACTCTTCTTAAAATAAACCCAGCTATTGTTTTTTACAGTGGAATTCATGTGACATATGGCTTGTTTTCAAGTTCTCTCCATCCAGGAAATGCTTTACTTGACAAGAATATAAAAGAGCATGTAAGTAGAGCGGGTGGAGAGGGGAGGAATAGGTCTTCCCCATACATTACTAGACCAATCTGCTGTTTATTAAATTTGCTGATCATCCACCAGTGAAGACAGCTGATTGAAATACAAAGAATTCAGCAGTTATGTGGAAGTATGAAAACACATGCACATGGCCTCCCCTTCTGCAGATTTATCATCTGTCAGATTTCTCAAGAGTATACCATATTTTATAGGCTCGAAATAAAACATTATGAATACATACATCCATAATGAAAAAGAGATATATGATTTGAAGGAACAGCATTGCCCAAAGTTACTATTTTATTTCATGTAATTTAAATTATGGTATTGAAAAAGGTGGTCTATGTGTTAGCTGAATTCCAGCCCAGAGCATATTGCTTATCTGTTTGGGTGTATGTGAACAGGTTGAGGAGGAAATAATTTTAAAAAGTTTTAGCGAGTGTCTGAGATGCTTCGTAGCCAAAGAACAACTTGTATTTTAAAAATAAATTAAAATGCATTAACTACGAACAGCGGGCAGAGTATTTCGAGTGAAGGATTGGGTGAACAGAATGTTGTGATTCGCTCCCATTCTGCGGATCTATGAATAATCATTCCTTGAGGTCTGAAGATTATAAATAACAGTGCTGAGTGGAGTTATTTCTGCTTTACAAAGGAAACCTTACATTTTGTTTTCATTTTCACTTGGGTAAACTCAAAATGCCTTTGCGTAGCTTCTGCTGATTGTATCCAAGACTTAAGCCTTTTTCTACGAAGGAAACGCTTCCTGATTTTGAGTGGATTCCTGTGGTTATGTGGTGTAATGGACTCAGAATTGACAACTGTTGTTTGCTTTAGCAGGGTTAGACTATGGTAGTTATTGATAGGAGGAGGTAGGTAACAAAATATTAGTTGCGAAAGTGAGATATGTCAAAGAAAAGCTGAAAGCCAATGAAGTTCTAGGAATGAACAATTGGAGAAGGATAGATTGAGTTAGGTTTTAAGTCTCAGTGTAGTAATCTTGGCTGTTACTACATGTCATTTGTACTACAATGTGCTTCAAAACAATCACTCTGGAGAGGTAGAAATGCAAGTTCTCAGGTGATCACCACTGCTTATCTTGAGCTAATTGTGAGATCTAGAATATGTATGCGATGGGCATAAAAACATAAACAAGACAACCACTACTTTTATATCCTAAATTGTCATTATATATAAAACCAAGGTGTGAATGATTATAATATACTTGCTTCAAAATTTAAAAAATCTTTTGAAAATTATTTCTAGATATGTTGGTAGGATGGCTGGTACATACATGTATGTATGCAGTTATTCAGTATCAGATCTTTTAACTTTAGAATACATTAATGTAAGGATGAACATCTTAAAGTTTCTTGCTCAACATAATATCTCCAACTACTAGGATATTATCTAATATATAATGGATGGTCACTAAAATTTCTTGAAACCTGAATAAAATATTGCTTTCTAGATCTAGGTTTTATCCACAATTCCCCACCCAACTTTTTTTTTTTCTTTGCTTGCACTTGAGTTTATTTAGTCTAATTGTGCTGGTGGAGAATTTACTCAGAAGTACTAATTACCATGAAGTAGATTGTCTTTTGAAAGGGTACAGGTTAATTCCAAGCATTTTGCTGAAGAGTGTATTTTACATTTAAAGACTGTTCTTCTCTGAGAAGTATAATTTTTCCTTCTCTTTGTTAACTGCCATAAAGGATGTCTTTGAAAAAATTTGTTTTGTAACTGTAAAGTTAGTTTTCTTACCTCTCTGCTCATCACAAACCTTGACTACCCAATTTAGAGTGGGGGATAACTGTAATACAATTATTTTTTTACTATACCCTTAAAATGTATGTGGCTGGAGAGATGCCTGAGTAATGATAAATAGTTGTTATACTTGCAGAAGATTCAAATTCATTACATGGATCTACAGGGCAGTTCAGAACCCATTACAATTCTACTTCCAGGGGTTCCAACGTCCTTCTATAATCCTTGTGGGCACCAGGCATACAATGATGCACAGACTTACATATATTTTTATGACTAATTCTCCCTTGAGGATATCTTTAATTCTAACACAAATTAATTATTATTGGACTTATACAACTAACTATATACTTTTTACCCACTTTTCTATTCATTTGTTTATTTATTATTAACACAGAGACCAAAATAAAAGATAACTTTAAGGGTCATTTTTTTTTTAAGTCTAAGACATGGAAGAGTTGCTTGGACTTGTGATTTAAGAACTGCCTTCACTATCTATGTTTTTCTATATGAATTTCATTCTGTAGTGTATGGTAATCTGAACATACATTTTTCAACTGTATTTTGTTTACTGTCTTGGTTAAACTGGTTGGGGTGATAGTGGTTTGGGGAAACGTTTGTGAATATCTGCATATGAAAAGGTTCTCAGGCTATAGAGTCTACAACTAAGGCTTTAGCATCTTCTCTATATAGCATTTCAGGATTCAGTCACTCCCAGGATCAAATATGTTATTATTATCCATTTATATTGATTTCCAAGATAAGAATTTTTAGAAACCACCAACATAGAAAAAATAGCAGATGGTCACTTAAAATATAATTTGCTAGTAACTGCATAAAGGAGCAATTTATTTCAACTTCCATACCACTCAAAAGAGTTTAAAATTGTGTTATCTTGTCAAATTAATTTTCCATCATGATTCATTTATAATAGTAGAGTATCTTATTTATTTATTTTTATTTCATGTGCATTTGTGTTTTGTCTGCAAGAATGTCTGTGTGAGGGTCTTGTATCCCCCTGGAACTGTTACAGAGAGTTGAGAACTGTAATGTGGGTACTGGGAACTGAACCTGGGTCTTCTTGAAGAACAGTCAGTCATCTTAGGGGCTGGAGGAATGACACATCTTTCCAGTCCATAATATGGTATCTCACTTGCAAATATTCAGGGAATCTATTAAGAGTCATTTCCTTATCCACACCCCTTCTACTCTCTATCTCTTTTCTTTCTCTCTAACTTTATCTCCTTCCCTCTCTTTCTGTTTCTCTGTCTCTCACTATATATAGATATATATATATATACATACATATGTTTATGTATATACACACATAGATATTTGTATGTGTACATGTGTACATCTTTTTTTTTGCATATGCCACTCACCCTTTATATTGTTACAATTAATTGTTCCATGTGAAAAAATATATATTTCTTTTCAATTCTAGCCTTGCTTGCCTCTCATGGCAATGGTTCTTAAGATCTATCACCTGTATTTCTTTATATTTTTACTAATTCTTCCTTTAAATTTTGATGTAATTAAGAGTTCCTCAACCCTACATATTGATCTCTGTCTTAGCATGTACTCCTTTACTATCGCACCACCTTAACATCTATCATTTATCTTGCTAGAATATGGCCCCTATAAGCAGAGACTATATTGTTGTAATTACCACTATTTTTAATATGCTCAATATCAAAGAGGCATAGACTGGACATTTTCAGACTATAGTGTCAAATCTTCAAGATTCAAGTCCATTTCCATGATAATGTTAGGATTTCACTCTGAACTCTCATTCATCCATGCATAAGAGAAGATGTCTGAAGCTACAGTTTTCATTTCTCTCATTCCAAAGAGTTTTCGCCTCTGCACTATCAATTATCTAACTCTCTAACATTGCAACATGCTGAGTAAAGACTAGGAAGGGGAATGCATCCTTCTTGTACCAAAATAGTTATTAAGAGTTACACAAAGAATAAAACAATGTCATTCATTTTATGTCTTAAAATATAGGAGTGTTTCATAAAATATCTGTCTCTACGCATATATATATATATATGCTATTTTCAAACACACTTATAACTATTTAGAGTGTACTACTTTCAATTCAAAGTGTAGTATCAATAACCACACCCCAGATAAGCAAAAACACTTTGTGCATATTAGTTCTAAAGTGTATTCTAGTCATAAAACCCACTTGCTAGGGCATGGCCTAGAACACACTGAGTGCTGATGAAACCTTGAAAGACCAAATTGAATTATCAAACAGATGATAACATCAGTAGGAGGTATTTTAAGTGTTCCAGAAAAGTCTCAAGCAGTATTATATTGACTTTTTAAACTAATACCAAGTATTTCTGGGCAGTGGTGGCACATAGCTTTAGTCTCAGCACTTGGGAAGCAGAGACAGGTGGATCTCTGTGAGTTTGAGAAAGCTTGGTATACAGAAAAAGTTTTATGAAAATCACAGCTGCACAGAGAAACCTGTCTGTAAAAAATCAATAATTAATTAATACATAATATATAAGTAAATATAATAATAAAATAAATAACAAGTTTAGGATAAGATGAGAAAAATTCAGTTAAAATGTAAAATTTGGGGGATTGAAATAAGTGGATTTTTTCAATGAGTTAAATAATATATGTATTAAAATAAAATGATCAGCAAACATAATTCACCATATTAAATAAGTTATAAACAAGTACTTAGGTTATCAGTTTTGTGCAAAAACAAAAATACGCCGGGCGGTGGTGGCACACGTCTTTAATCCCAGCACTCTGGGACTATATTATTAAGACCTATTAGAACTTATGCTACACAAAACATAATAAGATAAAATGGGACCTAAACATTGGAATTGAAAAAAAACAGAATGATAATAGCTCAAGAGAAGACACAAGAAACAGATTAACTTGTTTGCACACTCAGAAATCTCATAGAAACACTAAACTGGAAGCCATAATGTATACAAAAAACCTGCTGCTGATCTATGCACCAGGTCTAAAATTTTTTAAATGTATTGTGTGTACTTAATCTTCAAATATTAATAAATTTATCACCTAAGAAAATTTTATAATAATAAATCTCAAAGTTGTTCATGACAGTACTTTAATTGTCATTATGAGAATGAATTTTGAAGAAATCATGCATAATATTAAAGAAAATCACTGAAGAACATTTTTAGTTAAATATAAAATAGTGAATGTTTTTTCTTGAGTTAAGAATTTTAAGCACAATATTGCTATTATTAATGTATAATACTTTGAGTTTTCATGTATGTGTATAAATGTATCTTTTCATATTTTATATTAATCTCAAATCTAATATATTGCAATTTAGTACTAATGGCTAAGGAGTACATTTACAATATTTACAATGTTTCTAATCTCATTACTATATAATTGTTTTATCAAGTTGTTTCTATTAACTATATAAAATTAAATACTTAGCTGATTTTTGTCAGCATTAAACTTTGCAGCTTATTTCTTAAAAGCTCAGAACCATGATGTAACATATCTTAGAATTCTAGCAATGCCATTAATCTTTCCCTAAAAATTGATCTAAGAATAACATTAAAATCCAGTGCTCTTTCATCTCCACTTCATTTTTTATTGGTTTTAAACATGTGCCAACTGGTACTGAAATTTTTTTTACAACTATTTTAGATGTATTTTCTTCTAAATGATCTCAGAAACTAAATACTGTTTGATACCTTTATCTGGGGGCATATATAACTATATGTTTCATTGTGAAAATAATGCTTATTCCTTTCAAATGACAAGTATCGCCATCCCTGTGACAGAACAGTCACTTGTGTTCTGTGAGGTGACCCAACATCCCTTATAAAATTTCTGAATCTATTTCCCTGTGTGGGTATTTCGGTTGCCACTGAAGGAGGTTCCTAATTACACAGTTAAAGTGAATGAATGTGGTCCACCCTCTCAATACTCTAGCCCTACCCATAATTCAACAGACACTATAATCATGATGGCAAAGGTAACCTTCTTCATATTACTCAGCAGCTATTACCAAGACATAAGATGAGAGAAGACCCAAAATATCTCATCACCTAAAACGTGGTATCAGGTAAAGAATACACTGGGTAATCTGTGGCTTGAAGTAACTGACTGTGGAATGTTTTACTCAGATCTAGAACTAAAATATGTTGCAGGATATTTGATTGCACAATGACATCCTGTGACTATATTAATAAAGTGGAATCGAGGTGGATCCAACAAGAAGTTGGCAGGACTTAATCATAGAGTATCAGAGGATCAAACATCCAGAAAGAGAGAAAGGCCAGAAAAGATTAGGGAGGGACATGGAGATTTGTGGTTTTGGGGGGCTTACTTTTGGGTCTAGGGAGTGTAGAGAGAAGGTTAGCTGGAGGCTCCTTGGTGCTTCTTAGATCTATCAGGCTTTTACCCCAATATCTGACTCCTGAATCTTTATGAGCAATAGAACAACTTAGATAAACACAACAGAAATATCTGTTTTTCAATTCCCACAGCAAATTTCTTTTTCAGGCTTGTGTCACCAAAAGGCTAAGGAAAATAGTCCGGATAACTAGAATCTGTGGGTCTTCCATGCATATCATTGTTCCATGTACACCAGGCTATTAGAAACAAATCCAGAGAATCAGACAAAGGACAGGATTCCCACAGATTAAGTCACATCCTTGTCACATCTTATTCAGTATTTCTTCTACACCGCACATACTTCCAGACCTTTCCCCATCACAAGGTCCGTACCGGCTGAGAGAACTCCACAACCTACCTCCCTGACATTTTTGTGTGCACGCTTAGCCTTGTTTATTTTTTTCCTTTTTTCTTTTATTGAAAAAATTTCCGCCTCCTCCCAGCCTCCCATTTCCCTCCCTCTCCCCCCACTCCTTTCCCCTCCCCCCACTCCTCTCTCCCTCCCTCTCTGGTCCAAAGAGCAGTCATGGTTCCCTGCCCTGTGGGAAGTCCAAGGTCCTCCCCCCTCCATCCAGGTCTAGGAAGGTGAGCATCCAAACAGGCTAGGCTCCCACAAAGTCAATACATGCAGAATCAAAACCCAGTGTCATTGTCCTTGGCTTCTCATCAGCCCTCATTGTCCGCCATGTTCAGAGAGTCCGGTTTTATCCCATGCTTCAGTCCCAGTCCAGCTGTCCTTGGTGAGCTCCCAATAGATCAGCCCCACTGTCTCAGTGGGTGGATGCACCCCTCGCGGTCCTGACTTCCTTGCTCATGTTCTCCCTTTTTCTGCTCCTCATTTGGAACTTGGGAGCTCTGTCCGGTGCTCCAATGTGGGTCTCTGTCTCTATCTGCATCCATCACCAGATGAAGGTTCTATGGTGCCTTGTTTCTTAAGTCCAACCTTTTGTCCCCACTTTCCTCAATGTTTAGAAGGCAGCTCAGTGTGTGTATTGTCAATCAAGTGTATTCCATTAATCTCTTTTCTTCTAATACCCAACCGCTTTTGATACTTTGTCCATAATTTTCAGCCACTTGGAAGGTAACATTTGTGTTCTTCTTTGCCCTTAAAGATCACCAGAGCTTCCTGAGTTTAATTCACTAAAGCACACAGAAACCAGTCACAACACCTAAGGAAATATGAATCTTGCAAGCAAGGTCATACATTTTTCTGCATTTAGAAGGTACAAGAATCAGAGTAAATGACCTTTTGGATTCTCCATGTTACTATATTTTGTGAAAGTTCCTATCACTCTTACAGCCTCATTACAGCGTCTCTCTATAGAAAAGATCAACTTCCCACCAGAATTCTTGTATTCATGAAAGTGACAACCCATCCCTTTCTTCTTATTGCTACATCAAATCTAGTTTGTATCATTCTTCATGAACATAATTTCTACCAGGAATGCCTAACTAACAGCAAAGATTCTTTCATTACCTTCATCCCTACCTTTCAAATTAGCAGTTTTTATTTCTCTTGCTTGAGAAACTTCTATATTCAACTCTACACAGCTATTTATAAAATTATTCTACTTGACTTGATCAGTTGTAATATAAGTATTCCCCTCTTTTTGTGTACGTACATTTACCGAAGTTACTTTCTTATATCTGAAAAGTTTCAATTATACAATAGATAATATACAAACACATACATTTCCTTAGACCAAACAAAGATTTAATTATCTCTGAAAACTTTAATGTATTAGGGATCTATTCTCAAAACCGTCTATTTCACCATATTAAATGTAACCGTCTGGCTGCCAACTCAGAGCATGTGGATTCTATTTTTTTTTTCTTGGCTTGCAAGATTCCCACATTTTATTCATCCAAAGTTGAAGCATTTTCTGATCCTAAAATAATCACCCGGTAGTATTTAAATATGTGACTAGTTTGGTTTAATTAAAAAAATATTTATTACTGGACTTTTATAGATTTTAATTTTTGAAAGTAATTTAAACTTAAAAATGCTTTGCGGAGCGATATTTTAAATTAAATACACAACAGTTAAAGTAAGAATCATGACCAAACTTCAGGAAAAGAGTCTGGCCCATCAGATAATTGAGTCTGTAGTGTGGAGATGTTTCTTTTGATTCAACAGGCCTGCCTGCATAGTTCTTCTACCTCCAGATTTCTGTGATGTTAATCTCTGACGATAGCAATTAGTTTCCATGATTTCTCAATTTAAGAACTGACTAATACTATTGCCTAAGCTTTAGGTGTTTCCTGTTAAAGAGAGAGGAAGGCCAATCAGAAGCTTGTCAGAGATGAAAGATGTAAAGAAACTGGAACATTTTGAGACATACTGTCTAAACAGGATCATGAAAAGACCAAAAGGATGACTGTGTTCCAAACCTCAAAGATTTTTCTGATAGCAGCTTTCCTAAACATTGGGATTAAAAGTTGAAATTACTTTTAGAAACAAGAATGCAAACACATAGTTGCGCAAATCCTTGTCTTTACAAGGAAACTTCAACAATGTTGCTGCCTTTTGGTCATAAATACACTAAGAAATATTTTTTTGTGAGGAGTCAACTTCTTTTTTATATAAAGAAAACTTAACTGCTATTTCTAATTCTTGGGCATTTTTTTTTATAGATCTAGCTTTTTATTTTACATTTCCATAATAAATGCATTTAAATGTGCAAGTTAACTTTTACAATGTCTAAACTTCGTTAAATAAACTATTCAAAAGATACACTTCTTGCGTAGTTCTCAACTGAATATAAACATAAAAAATCAAAGACGTCTTTAAAAACCAAACAGAGATATGTGTGTAGCAAGTCTTGCTTTTCATGTGTAGATTTATTTCATACACCAGTACTAAAATAATTATAATTAAAGTACAAATAATTTATTAATATCAACTCTTTTAAAATATTTCTTTTAATTTTTCTATATAATTCTATTTACTGAAACTATAACACACCACAAATAATGTTTAATATATTAAACATGACTATTTTGACAAATTTCGTTGGATTGACCTTACGAGGTTTATGAACTGCTACTAAACTAAATAGCTTTTCCATTAAGTAAAGGAAGTTGTTTTAATGTTAAAGTTGTGTATTCTTAGGAGAACAAGAAAAAGAAGCCCTTTTTGTGTCAGTTGGGTATCAACCGCGTAGTGGCAGCAGACAGAGGTAACATAACCCTGACTATTGGAAAGCCCCTGTGCTAATGTCATCCTATAATTGTTTTTCCTATTTTAGAAATTCATACCCATGTCCTAATGTACGGCTTTAAGCTGCTCTGTTTAGCTGAAAGGTGAGAATAGGACATAGGTCATGATGAAGAGTCACACTCTGGAGGCAGAGGCCTACATGGTCTACAGAGCGAGTTTCAGGATAGCCAGAGCTATGCAGAGAATCCCTGTAAGAAAAATTAAAAAGGGGAAAAAACACTAACAAAAAACAAAAACCCCAAAAACCTAGTTTGTTAGCGTTATTCTTGAGATTTATATTCTTTAGAGGAAAAAAAGCAGAAACTAAGTTTTTTGAAATGGTTTTGTTGACACAGTCTGTGGATGGACACCACAGTCTGTGGATGGACACCGGGTGCAGCCACTGCTGATTTTCCCTTTACATTTTCACCATCTCCCTTCCCCAGGTGTTGCTGCCATCACTACCTTTCCCTTCCTTCCCTTTCCTCATGGCAAGACGCATGGAAGAAGAGTGCTGTTAAGGCCTCTCCATTAATCAACAGGTATGGCGGTTCTCAGCTGCCCCGCTTCTGAGCATTCCACCGTAGCTCTGTCTCTCTTTACCTTAGACGACACCATTATCCACTACACAGAGCGTAAAAACAGAAGAGGGTTGGGTGTGTTTTCTCTTTACATATCAAACATGGCTCATCGCAGAATTCCCTCCAAAATTGCGGATCTTTTTTTTTTCATATATAGAATACAGAAAAAATACTGATATTATTCTCAAAAGGGTGTTATGTTCAACCAATTGGAGAGGAATGATCCTGCATTTATCAGTTGTCAGTTTCAGCATTCTACAAATACTGATGCCATACGTTAAGAGTAAAATAAAAATACGTTGTGGATTTTAATTCAGAATTCGGTCTGATTTGCATTTTAGAAGCATTGTACAAAATGATAGCATTCACTTTAATACTTGTTCACTGGGTTATAAAATCTTAGGTGTCAGTCAGACCACACATATCTGAATCTATTTCCAAACTGCCACTCTGATGTGAAAGTATAGTGCCTGCTAACTACTACAAGGAAAGCTTCTATTTTTGTCAACTCATCTGGTGGCATTTGAGGAAGATGGAAGAGATTGTTGTGTTCAAGCTGTCCCAAGATACCCTGAATTCAGAGTGTTACATTTTGAAAGGAACTGAACCCTCTGGGCATGAGTCTAGCAGAGTCATGACCAATAAATCATAAGCTCTTAGTCATCCAGGGGCAATGCCTCTCGTCTTCATTTCCTCTTCCACTGGTGGAACTCGTCTGTCTGGCTCCTGCACGGGCTTGTTGTGGCTTTCTCTGATTCTTTGAGATGTGTGAACAGAATCCTACCTTTGGGCTAGGAAGAGTGTAGGCAGAGAAGTCTTTAAGGAAAAAACGAGTGTGTCTTTAAGTGTGCTGTGTGTGGAAAAACTGTGTATACAGTTCTGTACTAAGAGAGCAAATCACTTCTAGTTACACATGTTTAGTTGGAGTTCAGAGATTGTGAAGAGTTGTTTCACTGTCTCTAAGTATGTTAAAATGTCAGCAAATCTGGAAAGGTAATGAATCTCAGGTTAGATGATTAATCTTTAATTAGAAGCATATGGCTTCCTATCAAATGATTACGGCTTCATTACCCTTCAGAATTCATCTTTTATTCTTTATGTCTTAGTGACTTTGGCCTGAATACAACAAAATCTCTGGCCACCACATCTTACTCAACAGATTCCGTTGCTCATGTCCACATGTGTTTGTGCAGTTGGATCGCTTTATGTAAAGAACATTTCATCAATGCCTGTTGAGAAAATGTACACTTTCAGCCTATTTAGAGGTCACTATGTCAGAATGTTGGCTTCTATTTTCTCCTAAATTTATCTACATAAGTGTATTACTTATAAAAAGGTCTATCTGTGATGTTCTAAGTAACCAAGGTCACTCAGGATTCTCTTAAAGTAAGGAGTATTTTGTGCAATTTCTGATTCATCCCAAGTCATGTCACAATGACCTTTATATTTTTACAGGACAGAAATTCACCCATCCCTGAATATATCTTCAGGGTGCATGTGTTGAGCGGCAGTTTACAGAGCAGTCATTATGTTTGCCCTCACATAAACAAAAGTTTTTTCCTCATTTATATTCCTATATATTACTGTTTCTTTCATATTTCCAGTAGATTGTGACTTTTTGCCTTATTAATTTCTGAGGTTTCTCAATATAATTTTTTCCAAGATATAATTAATACATTTCTTCAGTTTTAGCATCTATACTTCTTAAAAGGTGTGAAATTAATCATACATACACAAAAATGATTATTTAATTTCACAAATTTACCAAATAAAATGATAGAAAAGAGCCCAACATTATTAGATCTTATGAAAGCGAAAATTTCAAGAAAGGTTTAATAGATTTGAAAAGTATAAACCACAAAAATTATACCTTACATTATATGAAGGAAATGTATACCAATATGAAAATAAACTTATGAATATATCTTTTTAGAAGAGAGGAGACTTAAAATTTAGATTTAGTGATTGAAGCAGGCAGAGAAAATTATCTTTAATAGAAAGAATCAGAAAGTTCTAAAAAATTATTAAAATTAGCCGGTAGGGGTGGTAGATGTCTTTAATCCCAGCACTCGGGAGGCAGAGGCAGGCGGATCTCTGTGAGTTCGAGATCAGCCTGGTCTACAAGAGCTAGTTCCAGGACAGGCTCCAAAGCTACAGAGAAACCCTGTCTCAAAAAAAAAATTATTAAAATTAAAATAAATTTTTTAATGAAGAAAATGTTACTGAAAAATAAATACTGAACAAACTTAAATATATGCAAAATATTGTAAAGTAAAACAAATCAGTGGGACTGGGAAAGAGGAATATTATTTATGCACTGATATATCCTTTATTTAAAAAAATCTTTGCTCTAAATGTCTGGGATGGGTACTTTTATGGGAACAACACTTCTCAGTGCGATAAGGCCAAATGCATTAATTTTGAGCTAGGCATTTTAAATTTAAAATATTGTACCAAGAGAATACAGTTGAAATAGGACAATAGAGAAGTAAGGTGTATGTCTAAATCTCTCACCTGACCACATTCTACCAATAAGTTCAAATTGAATGAATTCAACATTTTAGATCCATAGACGGACAGACCAGTTTGTGTGTGGAGTGACTGGTGCATAGGATACATGTTTGTTTGTTATTAATCATACAATTTTAAAAGTGACTAGTAAGACCAGTGGCCCACAAATCCAGTATTAGATTAGGCATATATTCTCCCTATCTATCTGTGAGATTTTCTCCTGTGTGCATGAATAATCTCAGTGACACAAAACATAAAGTTAGCCCATTCTACTTTAGCATATTTGTTCTCCACCTTTTCTCCTCTCTCCTCCTCTCTCTCTCTTTGTCCCTTTGCCACACTCCATTCCCTACACTTGGGTATTTTTTGAGCTGAAATCTACCTTCCTTTGACTTGTATCTGATTATTGATATTCCCTTTGGGAAAAGGAAAAAGTGGTCTTTTCCAAAGAAAAATATTTTCGGATTTAAATTCAGACTGACAGTACGTTACAATGTCTAGATATTTCTGTCTCTCCATAAACTTTTTCTTGGTTCACAGCTCAGCCATTTAATTTTTCATTACTTGGTTGCAGATCCTTCTAGAGTTCTGGTTGTTATCATTTTCTCCTTTAAATCAAAATGTTCTTTTTTTCATAAAACAAGAAATTCAGGATGGGTAATCCTCTTTTATACTAATCTATACAATACTATCTATTGGAAGTGTCTAGTAATTTCATTGCAATGTCTTCAGGCTTGAAAAAGAAACAGAGTTTATAACTATGTAAGTCTTTGGACAGAATTTTAAAGTAAGTATGTTACTGTAGGCAACAAATAAATCGATTGAACACAAGCATAAAATTTAGAAGCAAAAAAATTTTTTGAAAGAACTCGATCTTTATTAAAGTAAATCTTTACCGAAAAACAAGTAAATTTAGCAGTAAGAAAATAATATTCTTAAGTTGATAGTATTAAGTAGAGAAAAAAGAAGATTCTCTGCGTTCAAATTATTGACCTCTCTGATAATAATATGAGCTCATCTATAACAATAAGTTTCACAGAGGTCAAACTAGAGCAAAATAAGAATAAAACCTGGGTAAGGCATGTGCTGTCAGAGCTGTGCTAAGAAAAGCGACTACAAAGTACGTTCCTCGCTTATGTACTCTTGTTTAATGCCAAACTGCTGTCAATGTCCCTTGGCGAGTTCTATTTATGAGTAGATTACAACACGCGCTCAGAGGCCCTGCACATCTAACTCTCAGTGAGGGCCGGCACAGAATATATGGGCTTTCTGAAGCTGTGAAATTTAATTAATTTGCTGGCAGAGTACAGTTTTCATGCCACATGCCTTTGCCCTGACCCTGCTCAGGACTTCCATTTTCAAATGTGCTTTATATATTGTAAACCTATATCATCTTAATGAAACTCTTCCATGCAGTAATTTCAGTGCTTGACTTAATTTTCTCAACACCCCAGTGCCTACATACATTCTTTTTTTCTGTATTACCAACTGTGGTTTACTAAGTTGCGTGAATATATTCATGTCCCCTTCTGATTTCTTGATATTCAGATTGCAAACCATTACTCTTTAGGTATCACATTAAATACAGGACTCTTAGGAAAAATTTTAAAAGAACAAGAAACTTCTGTCTGCTTTGTTTCTTACTGCTATTGAAGGCATAAGGCATGAGTAGAGTATCTAATATCGCTCATTTAGTATGATAATGAGCAAAATGAACACAGGGCGTTTTGGATTAACCACCCCTTTACACACTCACCTACTGCATAAACCTAAGTCTCTTGGACTACATCATCTTTAATGCCATTTCTGGATTTCAATAAAACATGGAAGACTGGAGAGTTTGGAAATTGGGATTTTGCTCCAGTTTTGCCAGTGACTGACAGAAGTATGATTCGTCGTCTGTACAGTGGAGATGCTAAGTTAGTTGAGAATGACTTGTCAGTGAGAATGAAGGTGTTAACTTTTGTCTCTAGAGCCGTACCCTCAATTAGGAATCTGAGAACTTGCTTTTACTCTGTGGCGTGGACTACTGTGATCATGCAATTACCTTATATTGCCACAGACTTGCTGCATAAATCTTCATAAACACTTATTTAAAAAGAAAAACTGCTGTAATTTTGAAGTGTTGTATTTTCCTTTAGGATGTGTATATATACATAACACTGTGTGTGTTGTGTGGGTGTGTGTTATGTATTCAGATGTGTGTGTGTGTGTGTTTTAGATTCAGATGTGTGTGTTACCTGGGGTGCCATATGTTAATGGGAAATATCAAAGTCCAATACGGGTTTCTTAATACAAGAATTTAAGAACAACACAAAACCCACAAAAGCTTGAGAACAGTTTTATTAGAGTTCAAAAGAAAACTTCCAGGGAGCCAAGCTGTAAATTTCAGGAACTGCCAGAGAAGGAAGATGGAGAGTGGTATAGAGTAAATTATTCCATTTATAAATACCCACGTGGCAGACAAGCAAACATGTCACGGGCATGAGGGCTTTAAAGAAAGAGTAAAAAATCCTAAAGTACCCGAAAAGAAATGCTTAACATCTAGACAAATGCAGAAATAAAGAGACAGGGGAGGAAAAGAAGGAAGAAAATGAGTTTTAGCTTCAGAATCCTGAAGGTTGGGACCCCAAACATAAACTCGTGGAGGGCCTTACCAACTGCCTGGAGAGCAAGACATTCTGGGAAGGAAAAGTATTTTTCCTCAGCACATAGATAATTATTCCTCCCATCTCTTCAGTGTGACTTAACAGCAAATCAGAACTCTGAGGGTTGGTTCCTGGCCATGGGGATTGACTAGCTGAACTGCATTGACTCTTAATGAAAGAAACAATGGCATGTCTCTTCTCAGAAACAGAGTCCATTCTTTTGAACAGAGTGAAAAAGCTTTTGGTTAGTGAACATTCACTGGTACCGTGTGTGTGTGTGTTTCTCATGCTTAAAAATATTTGAGCCTAATTAAATGTTTTGGGAAGAACAGTGCCACTAAGATATTTACAGAACATTAATAGAAGCTAGATTTCTGTGGACTATCACTTTATGACTCTTTGTTCTAGAACAAATGACAGTGGGGTTACACAGTGAAACATCTCTTTGTAAATAAAAATTTTACTACTTGCTCATATAAATACTCATTGAAAAGTGGTCCATAAAAAAGCCTGTGCCGTATAAATGAAAATATTAACCTCCAAGTTTGCATGGCAATTTTCCATTTCCGTTATCAACATTCATGAAAGAATAGATTATAAGTTATAATGAATTCCACTTCTGATGCCATTTAACAACAGCCACGTGACAAACAAGTAGTCCCATGCTGGGGACAAGGGCTTTAAAGAAAGCATAAAAAACCCTAAAGTACCAGAGAAAGACATGTTATTAGCAATAATTCTGTACTGTAGTTTGGTGACATCATTTTCATTTTTTTTATTGGAGCTGACGATTGCAAATTTGTAAAATCTCTAGGAAGATGACTCTTTCTTAGATAATGCTATAATATTCCAATGACCCTTTTACTCATTAGAGCTGCAACTAGGGATAGAATGGCACTAATTTTCTTTTGTGGACCTACTATTCACTTTGCTGTCTGTAGATTGGAGGCTATTATTCTACTGTGACAGGAATGATAATCATGAAAATTGTAAGAAATGACTTTTACAAGAGTAGTTTGTTTATTTTCTAGTCTTTAAGGTATAAAAAAAAAGTATTCACATAGACTCTGAAATTATTTTACCTGGAAGAGATTATGAAAATTTTCTTCCATGAAATTTAGTTATGGAAGAAAAAGGGAGTTAATAAGAAAGAAGGAAAGAAGGAAGGAAGGAAGGAAGGAAGGAAGGAAGGAAGGAAGGAAGGAAGGAAGGAAGGAAGGAAAAAAGCTTTTCTAAAGTCATTAGCCAGTGAGAGAACTGTGAACAGTTATCCCCAGTCTTCAACTGGAGTGACCAAATGTATTGCAGTAGAATAATGAAAAGTAAAGATCTGACTTTCCGTTGACACTTTTTTTTTTTTTTTGCATCTGTGAATGTACTACATGCCTTGAATTAGCAGGATGAAATAGGAAAGCAAACTTATATGAGAAACAAAACACCACCAGGTCGCACAACCTACTGCCTTTCTGAAGTAACACAGGGGGCGGTGGGCTCTTTGCAATGTTTGAAAAAAACAAAAATAATTTAAAATCTGCAAACAACTTTTAATAGATGTTACACTTGAAAAAAAAAAAGTAACTCAGCCCAGAATCATGAACTGCTTAACAAGAACTTGTCACTCCCATTGTTTACCTCTGGACTTTGGAATGCAGCACCCATCCCTTTGAGTTTGTAGCAAACAAAACAGAGACAGTTACCACAGATTCCCAAATAAACATTAAGCAGACATAGCCATCATTATTTATGCTTCTCTGTCCCCTCTAATCAGCACAGCAGACATCAACTAAATAAACAGAACATCTTGCAAAGAAAACTGTTAGGCCAGATGCACTAGCTGATTGCGGTAGGAGATAAGTTAATTGAAGGGGAGGGTGAATGTCCTTAGAGGAGAGTATTGCACATTGCTCAGGATTTTAATGCTTTGTGTTCTTTATTGAGCATACTATGTGAAAGGCCAGTGAGTTGAAGTAAGGCAGAAAATATAAGAAAAGGTTTAAAAGCAATAATGAAATGAAGACTTAAGTTTGGTATTGTAAAAATCCATCTCTACATTTATAATGAAAATAAAGAGGAGGCAATGGAAGGGTGATAATTTTGTGAAGGTGTTTCAGACTACGTGTATTTTCCCAGTAAAACATAATGATACCAGTACCATCTTTTTATTCTTGAGTTGTTTATCCAGTTTAAAAAGATTGTATTTGGTATGGTTTTAAATATATGAATTTAAATATTTTTTCATATGTGTCTCATATTACATAGCTGTAAGGTGTTGTCTTATAGCACACTGAAACTTTAGCTTATCATGTAAATGGGGGGGGAAGAGGTACAATTAAGTTCTTTCTGAACACTCAAGTAGATAAATCTAGGTTACAGAAAAATATCCATGTGTGCTAGCTTCCAGATATGCAAGAAAAAGAAGCAGGTCTCAGATAGTCAGGCCAAGTTTTGAGGAACTTAAAGTTAAGAAACCCTGATTACCTTTCAGAAATTGAAGACAGGAAGAGAGTGTTTGTGTGTGGGAGGACAGAGAGAAGCAGGTAGAGTAAAACTAGGCAAAGCAAAATATTTGTGCAAAAGACATGGAGAAGGGAAGTTAGGATGTTTTTAATGCAGTTGAGGCCATTAGTTACATTGTACGTATTTTACAAAATAAGGCAAGCAGATGGATTGGGAGAATAGAAACTTGGAGGTCCTGGAGGTGGAAGGAAAGCCAGGGAGTCTCATATGCCTAAGTGGATAGATACAGTCAGTCTAGAATATACAGCATAGATGTGTGAGTGTTGTATTTTCATGTAGCATATCAGCTGCACATCAAGCAAATGCTTGAATTGCCTTTGAAATGGCCTGAATAGTGCTGATGCAATCGGATAGCATGGGATACACCCATGTGTGTTTGTGGGAATTTACAACCTTTTAAAAATTCAAAGAGCAATCTCTGAAAAAATGTATTTTATTAAATATTGTCTTTCATGAGACATTTTAATTTTTGGAAGAGAATAGTGTTTTAATAAGTAAAACATCCTTTTGTGTTTATGCCAAGCACTTTAAAATTCTAATAATATTTGAGACAATAAATTAGTTGAATCTGGGTTGGGAAATGGTTTGATAGTAAAATTGATAGTTTTGGGGCTTTACAACATATTTAAAGGATATATCACTTAGTCTTTTCTTTTAGTCATAAAATTTTAATATGTCCCTAACCTAACTAAGAAAAAGTAAATCACAGATGTCATATAAGTGACCATTTTTTGGAGTTGGCACTGTAAAAGATAAAATTCATATCCTTTCATTACAAATAAAAGAATAATTAAAAAATAAAATTATGAAGTGATAAATATTAAAAGTGACTTATATGTTAAGACAAGTTCCAAACATAACTTCATTTTGTATACATTTAATTTTAGTGCAAATAATGCAGCAGAACAGTACCAAGATATAGAAACTTTTCAAATAATTCAGCAGTACAGTACCAAGATATAGAAACTTTTCAAAACTAGATGATCATTTTTAGTAATAAGACAGCATTATCTTGAATTTTGCATGAAACTTATCATTAGATTACCCAATCCAAGTGATTCCAAACTTAAGTACTGAACTGTGTGTAAAACCTACTAGTATTTCCAAAAATGTAATTCAGGCATTTCACTTATATTTTAATATGTGTTTAGCTTTTACTTTTAATTAAACTGTTATTTATAAGATTTATAATTAGAAAGACCATTTTTGAAATTTGCTCATAAAATGAGGGGCACTAAATGGATAATATTAGTGTTATGACATCCTCTTTCTTTAAAGTCAAGTGTTTATTAGAAATAACATACTCAGCTCCATTACTCACTAAAGTGACAAAATATTTTCTAGTCTTTCTAAATCTCAGTTTTAGGGTTGTAAATTATTTGACCTTATGTGATGAGTTACATTTTTTTTAAAGGAAGAATTAGAAATGAAAGTTGTAACCGAGTATTTGGCGAGTGTTCTTGGAAAAAGAAAAACCACCAACTATCAGTAGCTGTTAGAATACCTACTGTGCCTCCATTAAGTCACATAGAAGGAATATTCCAGCAGTTGCATAACATAGTACTATGGTAATGCATAGATTACTTTCTTCCAGATTCTTGTTGCAATCCAATTAATTGTCAGTGTCTATGGATCATGTTTGTTCCTATGATTATGGCTCTTTGGGACTCATTTTGTTGATAGTAAAACCCAAGTGACACTGGAAGTGAATGCTATCTTGTATTTTCTCTTAAATAGACAACAGCATTACTTTGTTATTTTCTCTATTTTAATATGTGGTTGCTACTTATTTGTCTCTCTACTTTGAAGAAATAATTGAGGCTTTCCATTTCATTTAGTATGACTTTGACGTGAGGGGGAAAATGAAATATGAAAGATTTGATGATTGAATAATTTCATGGGAAGGCAAAGTGCTTGGGCTGAATTGCCCTGTGTTCAATATGGACAGATAATCTAACTACTGTGCATTTCATTCCCTGACCTGAAAATGGAAGAAATACTAGCCCACATTAAGCTTCCAATAATTCATACACACATTATTGAGGTAATGTGTAATGAACCTGTAAAAAGGTTCATATTTACAATTAACTACCAAGAGAAATCCTCAACTGTACCTTGGGTATGCTTCATCCTGTAGAAAGTGCACAGGGCTTGGATGCAATAGAAATTTGATAGTTAAAAATGAAGATATAAATGGCATGGCTCATCGGAATATTTGAGGAAATAATTGTTGAATATATTCATGTTAAATGGAACACTTACAGTAACATCTATATGACTGTTTATTTGAACAATGTAAGATGAAAGGGGTGTAGAAAATGCATTCTCAAACAACTTGCATGTGTAGAAAAAAAGAAAATATGTAAACTTAATACTTTATGTTAAGAGATAGCCTAAATTTAATTTCTCATTTATCAGTAAATAAATGTCTTTGTTCATTGCATCAAAATTTTCTATCTCAAAATTTTCTTTGAAATAATTGATGCAAGTCAAACTTCCACCACTCATGTGAAGATCAAGGTGTACAATTTTATTTTATGTAGAAAATAAAAGTAGAACTGCAATGAGACAAAAAGGTCTCTACTTTTAAAAAAATTATTTGATATTATGATACTTTTAATCTTGGCCATCAGGAGACAGCGGCATGTGGATTTCTGTGAATTTGAGGCCAGGCTGGTCTACAGAGTGAATTACAGTTTAGCCAAAGCTACACAAAGAAACACTGTCTCAAAAAACCAAACCAAAACAAAAAAGCTTATATTTATTTGAATATATAATTAAAAAAATTAAGTTTGGTTCAATCAAATCTAGGTGGATGAGAAGACGAAGCTATTGCTTGACAGTTGAATTTGTTCTTTGACATTGAGCTCTTGTGGATCCACAGGTCTCATATTTTCTCTTCGTTCAATAGATATTTTCTTACATAATGAATTTAGTCATATCTCATTTCTCACATGGGAACCTTTATAGAATACTGTGTTACCGATATTAGTCTTTTAAAGTAATGAGCTTCATTCATGTTATCTTAATAAAATTATTTAAATAGGCTTACAAAAGCACCACAGGACATTGACAAATAAACATACCGAAAACTCAAAATGTATAAAATGTGGAGAAAAAAAATATCAGTGAAGCTTTCTCAAATAAATCATCATTTGCCATCACTTTAAATGTTTAATCTGAAGACTATGTAAAAATCATAATGTGTGTATGCGTGTATTTATGTGTACATATATGTACTTGGACATTTTTACATTCTTAAGTGTTCCTAATCTGATAATAATTCCATGTTAAATATTTTTACAGCTAAGACTTTAGTAACAGTCTTGAAATCATATTGCTATATATTTATCTTACTGGTTTTCCCAGTTTTCTCTACTTTGAGGAAATTGGCAAGGCCTTGACTAGGCTACTTCCATGATAGCAGTCATCCTGCAAAACAAGGTGTGTTTCCATCACTGTCTAAATCAGACAAGCTCAGCTCTCTGTCCTCCAATCTGGAATGTATCTGTCATGAGAGGACAGCAATATAGGGCTCATTGAAATTGTTTTCAGGGTGAGAAACAGAAGGGGCATGAACTCAGTCACGGACTGGGGCGCTACTGAAATGGCCATGTGCATCATAACGTCAAGCTATTGTTACATAGTACTACTCCATTTTTCGGGGTGCAAATCTACTATATCAAAAATGCATCTATTGATTAAACCTATGTGTTTGTCTTAAAAGCTTTGGAGTTTTAATATGTTTTTCTCAATCTGGTGATAAATGTTTTTTTCATTATGCATACACAACACATACACACAAACATACTACATATGCATACACTTTTAGTGTTTGAGAACTAAATTCTAAATGAAAATTTCTAATTCATAATGATTTCTTTGTGTATTTTACTCATTATAAAATGTAGTACCTTACGAAAATGCCAGTGACTAATCTCTTAATGAGACCACAAATGAATGTTTTCATGCCTCGCCTTTTGCTGGTTAAAAGACAGAATGTACAGAATTTAATTGGCTGTTTCTGGTTCTTTTCCTTCACGTTTGCATTTCATGGCAGTTGGAATAAGTGCATAGTCTTGCATTTTTCAGAGTTCATGGGTAGCAAGCTGTATTCTATGCTTGTGTTAGTCTGTAACCTGCCTAACGGGAGCCGAATTTCAGTATAGAGACAGGCATAAACGGCATGAGTGAATTCACATCCCCTCTTACCATTTCCAAAATTTTTTCAGGTTGAAGAACTTTTTAACACTGTAAATCCTTCTGAACTTGATGAATGAGATTTAGTTCAGAAGCTCAGTCTAAACTTCCAGATCATGACTGTCTCCGAGGTGCCCTATATTTACTTATTGAACCATCTTACATATTTCAGTGAATTTAGTATAAAAATTTGCTTTACATTGTTTGACCAGAGTATTAAAGTCCACATGGAACTTCTGTTTCAAACACACCTTTTATCCGGTTCTTTTCATGTGTCTTCTGCAAACACATGTATTTGGTCTTTGAGAACTATTCCATCTTCTGCTAATACTAAATTATCTGAACACTGCCTCATCACTGTAATTATGTGGACTGAGGCTACTCTATGCATAGCTTTTCCTAATTTGTGGTTTCCATCATCTATAGGAGAAAATGTCACGTGCTTGTTTCTTAGGAGTAGTAGTTATTTTTTTCCCGAGATTTTACTGTACTTCTTTTTCTGTATTTATGAATGTAAGGGTCTTCGTTGGAATGGGCCACATTTCTGATCTCTGGGAGTTGGATAGAAACAGTAGATATGCTGATTCAGAGAACTGGAAGCAAAACTAGCAGGTGTCTGGGTATGAATGACTGATATAAAATTTCTTGTTGACAATTCATTAACAAACTTAAAGCTCCCCTTTCCCTAATTTTATAGATGTGCTACTTATATTCATGATTTATTCTGCTTGTTTGTCTTTTCTTTCTTTTATTGTTTTTCTAAAATATACCTTCCTTAGTTTTTTGAGGTTATAATTACATTGTTTCCCCTTTATTTTTCTCCCTCCAAACCCTCTCATATACCCCTTTCCAATTTATGCCTTCTTTTAGAATATTATATATATGTATATATATATAATATATACATGAATATTCCAAAATATATAAATACAGGTTGTTTAGTCTATATAATATCACTTTTATATATGTTTTCAGGGTAGATCATTTGGTGTTGGATAACCAAATTTGTATATCCTTCCCTAGAGAAGACTTTTTCCCGTTCTCAGAATTCCTTAAATGCCAATAGTTTTTTTGTGTTGACTTAAGGCCTTACGATATGTCCCCTGTCTACAATGGAAAATATATTAGTGTTGACCTTGCTCCCAAAATGGTTAGGCAGTCTTATTGGTGGACTTTATGGGTGTAGCTTCTGACTTTCCTGTGAGAAAAGGTAATACAGCAAACTCTGATCCTTTGGACCTTGCAACCTTTCTGCCTTCTTTTTATGGTTCCCTGAGCCTCGGATGATGTTGTTTTGTAGATGTATCAATTGGAACTGGGTTCCACAGCTCTGCATTTTTATTGACTATGATTAATGAGGTTCTTAATTATAGTAAGTGCTTAGAGTGATGCTTTCTGTTCCTTTTCTATAGACTCCCTTTTAGCAAAAGGGAGCAATACACGTATCATTGCTGATGTAAATTTTACTTGAGTGATTAATTATCTTTAATTCATTTGTATGATTTTTTAATACAATTTTTTTGTATAAAGGATTTTGGTCATGTTTTGAAATATGTAAGAATCATATCTATATCAATTACTTCACATTCCATTGCTTTAAATTCATTAATTGTACATTTTATATTCAAATATGTCTCAAAAAGTGGTCTTTAAAATAATTTTTTACTTTCAATGTATAGAATAAAAGAATATATGTGTTTTCTATAATATATTTATATTTGTCAATCTTAGCTCAAATAAAGTAGATAAAGTAGTTTGGAATCAATTAACTCATGCAAATATAAAAATTAAATAATCTGTATTTCCACAACTATATTTATATTGTATAGTTAAAATTAAGGAGTAATTATGGAGGAGACCATAGAATTTGATTCTTCTACCATCTTACATATTTCAGTGAATTTAGTATAAAAATTTGCTTTACATTGTTTGACCAGAGTATTAAAGTACTCATCAAATTCTCACTCTTTCCTAAAACTGTTGTTCTCTTCTTAAATCACAGATCAGATTTAAAAAATTACTTTTTTATGGAATTCTAAATTTTTAGCTCTCAAGAGAGATGCTCCCTAGTGATGCTGAAATTCAAGGAGGTTGAAGTAGAAGATTTGATAAAAGGGCTGGAGAATGTATTTCAATATAGATTAGTTGTAGAGTACCTAGCATGTACAAGCAAGACAAAAAAATTGAAAGGAATAGGAAGAAAAAAGGAAGGGCAGGAAGGAGGGAGAAAGGATGGGAGGGAGGGAAGACAAAACAAAGAGAAGAAAAATTTATTCTAAATTCAAAAGTATCCTTGATCAAATTGTTGCAGATAAATTACTTGCTATATCTGACTGAGATGGCCATTTTCATCTGAAAGAATTTTTTCTAGCTGAAAATGCTTTCTCTCCTGGAATTTTTCAGGATAATTAATTTTTAGCACATACAACATGATTTAGGTGGTTAGCCTGCCCTTGTTAAACAAGGTCTGCTGTTTCTGACCACCAACATTATAACTCATCAGACTTTCCAAACAGGAGCTGTTTAAATCAAAGGATTTTCATTGTGGATCACTCAGTGCTGCTGGCTAGACCTCAGAGGCTGGGAAGACACTCTGAGTGTAATTGTAGAACCCTGTTCTCCAATCAGCATATATTATTGCAAAGCAAGAACTACACTGTCTAAATTGCTCCCTAAGTTACATCTCAGTCTGTCGTTTGAACTTGGAGGCCTACATTCCTAAATGTCTCCGCTAAGTTAAAAGAATGGTACACTTTTACCTTCCATAAAAGTGTTCAGAATAAAAGTACCCTCTTTTGATTTATCTGATTATTCACTAAAAAGAAATGCCATTGTTTTGTGGGCAGGATTTAATATCCATGAAGTGTTTCATGGCAGATTTAATGCATTTCCTCTAAAATGTCAAGAAGTAGTTTTTTTTTTAATTTTTTATAGAAAAGGGAACATTTAGGAACATTTGGGTAGGAAGGAATAAATAAAAAGAATTACATTTAAGATTATACTTTTGCATTTGCTTTGTTGAAGTGAGTGGGACATGATTTGAGAGCAAGCATTTTTCCTTTTTTGTTGTTGTTTCTTTTTTTCCAAGTTTCAAGTTAGAAGTAGAAAATCATATACAGATTCGTCAGTGTTAGTTGAGATGCTCCATCTTGTAGTTGGGAGTCATACTGCTTTGTATCAGTGTATCGAGTTGAGCATAGAGGCTACAGGTTGACTATGTTAAGATCTTTGTTTTGCTACAAATAACGTAGAAAAGTTACCTCAAACCATGAATCAAATTACTGTTAAAGCTACAATAAAAATGTATGTTATCAAAATGATTTTCACAGACAAATTCCTAGTATTCTTGTGAGAGAGCATCATTCAGTGAATAGAGCGCCAACATAAAATGAGGACTCTTTGCTGTACTTCTAATTAGAAAATGAGTTAAAAGATACGGTAACCTATATTTCCATATTGCAAAAATCTGGAATTGGGCTAAAATTTTTAATATCCTATCTAGGCTTAAAGATTTCTTCCTATCCACTGCCTATTTAAAAATTAGGCAATGAAAGCAGGCATGATAGCACAGACCTTTAATCCTACCACTATAAAGGCAGTGGCAAGCCAATCTCTGAGTTTCAGGCCAGCCTGTTCTACAGAACAAGTATCAGGACAACCAGGGCTGTACAGAGAAACTCTGTCTCAAACAAACAAACAAATAAAATAAAAATTAGGCAACATAAGCAAAACAGAGATTCAACATAAATAAAAACAAATGACTTTAGAATTATTCTAATTTTAAGATGCTTTCAATCCATATAAAGGTTGCTGCTGACGATGATAAACACCTAGGTGGGAAAGCAGTGATTGGCACTGAGAAGGAAAAAAAAAAATTTCATAAACACAATTGATTTTTATCCTTTTGGTTTTTCACTTTGTATGAATTGTAATTTCAGACTGTACTTTGGAAACTAATCATAAAAGAGCATGATAGCTTGGTGCAGACGTTTTCTCAAATCGGGCCAAATAGAACTTCCCGAGAATTGAGAATCAAGCCGTTCTCATTGTTGCCATTATTCTTCTAAACTGAGGGCCTGAATATTATGTCCGCCTGACTTTGCTCACTCTTCTTAAAATTATAGCTCATACTTTTGAATAACAACTATCTAGACAATAATTGGAGGAAGAAATAGACAATTGTGTGCATTGTTAGTAAACAGTGAATATTGCAAAAAAAATCTCGTATACAAGAAAGGGCCATAAAACCCTAAAACTCTTATATTTTCCAATTTCTTTCTTCACTTTATTCCTATGATGTGTATTTCAAACATATGCTACGTATTGCACTATTTATTTTATTTATATTGTCATCAGAACACTCTCCATATAAATTTAAGTGATACATGAAGTTCCTAGATTTTTGTTGAAAATATGCCCATAGAACCCACACACATACAAGAATACTGTTCTCCAAATAGCATCTACTGCTCTTTGAATGTATTTTTTTTAAATGTGTGTTGAATGGAGTCTGTATATCAATAACTGTTTAATGTCCAGGCATGTGGAAATAGGTTTAACCATGTGAGATCTTTATCTTACTGCAAACTTGAGACTCATGGGGAAAACATACACCTTGGTAACAGGGGGAATTATTGTGGATATAAATACAAGTTACTGTGGCAGAAGAAATAAAAGGAAAGATGGAAGGAAGAGGAAAGGAAGATAGCAAAAGTGGCAAACCCAGGCTCAGGCCAGAGGACATCAGGTAGGGCAGCTTGCGGACAGAACTTCTCTTCTCTTCTGCTACGTTCTTTTAATACAACATCGCCTTAAAGCGCATTCTTCTCAAGCTTCAACTGCTACACAAATTCTTTCCTGTGAGTTTATTGTCCAGAAAGGACATTTTGTTTGTCTTTACCATGGAAGTTGCATATCTTTTGCAGTTATTTAGTATCTAAGCTTGAAGAACTACCTGGTTTAGTTAGCATGCCTCTATGTGAAAAGGAAAGCCACCTAGGACGGATTGATTTTCACGGAAGTTTGAAAGCTAAAACTGACAAGGACGCTGCTCACCGGCTTGATACTAAGTTCCTCCAGACTTCCTGTGGATATCCACCTTCGTGCTTCTTCTACCTTTTTCTGTTCTCTACCTGAGCAACACTTTACTCCTATATTAGCATCCATAAATATCTCTTTCCAAGGATTTAAGGGACAAGATCATGAAGGAATTGTAATCTCTCCCTCCCTGTATCACATTTTGTGTGTATGTCTGTCAGGGAATATTTACTAAGAGCTTGTTTTGTTGCTACCAAGAACAAAGAATCATTTCAGTTTTAAAACTAGGCTGTTTTATGTCAGAATGCAGAGCATAGACTAAGTGGGTATTTATGGCCAGTGCCCATTCTGGGTGTCCCCTGCCCTCATGGTAAGAACTTGCAAAGTATTTCCCATGTCACTCCTCTGTAAGGCATAAAGAATTCTGGTGCACTCTAAGAGGTCCTGTGTACACTTGCTTTCCTTGAAGTTATTCTGTTTTCACATGTGTGGCAAATTTCTAATTAGAAAGAAGCTCAGCTGTCTGCTCCCAGGTGTGTGTCAGTCCATCCTGTGAGGTTTTCAGGAACAGAAGTGCTCACTGGGAAAGCAACTTAGGAAAGGCAAGGGCGGACACTGCGTGAGGCAGACTGCTTGTTTGGTTGTTATTTTGAGATGAGCAGTAGGTTGTTAGGATGGAGGAGGAAGTGGTTCAATTTCTGCTTGGGAAGAAAAAAAAGAGACAGAGAAATGAAGAAAAGCAAGCAAAAAAGGAAATCCTGTAGCTGCAAACTCCAATTGAAATTCATGATTTTAAAGCATACTAGCTCTTCTTATACATGGGCATGGGACAAAATATAATTTTCCTTCTCGTTTTAAATGATGCTACCATTTAAAATTATAGACTCTGAAGTCAAACCAACTCTGGGTGACTCTTTCTCTCCAGTATGAAGGAGCCGAGTAATTAGATTCCTGGCTTGTGGTATATCTCTGTGCACACACACTTTTTGCCTAAAGAGATAAACACTTTGTTGAGTACTTCAGAGGCACTGCTCTCTGGTTTATGTGTTAATTAATGTAATTATCACAGCACTCTTTCTCCATCTTACACATGAGGAAACTGAGGCTCACAGCTACTCCTTTTGCCCTGGTTACCCGTATGCTCTCCACCCAGGTAGTCAGACCAGATTCTGAAACCATGCACTGCACGTTGGCTGTGCCATGCCCGTTTCCTGTGTATAGGGTTTTGCTAATGGCATCTCTCTCTACAGAAGGCCTATTATGTTCCAGGTGCTTTGTTGTAAATTATATAGTACAGACGTGATAGTTTTGCTTTCTTCCTGGCACAAACAGAACTTCCTATCAGTTGAATGATTCCTGTTAAAATATTAAGAGGTTTTCCCCATTCTTTCTTGTTCCCACTTTCTAAGGAACACTAGCAATCTGCACCAATTTACTGAACATGCATTACTGTTAATTATATCAGTCAGGTGGAATATTGGTGCAGTGTATTTGGTGTAGCTGCAAAACCTACAAAAATGATATCAAGTAGCAGTAAGTAACACGTGGTACTTGCTCCCTTGATCTAATTTTCAGGTCTTTCTTGTGTGGAGCATAGCCTTCCAACGCAAACCTTGTTTCCTTCCAGCTCAATGCACAGATTTCTGAGGCTTGACAGGCAAAGTCCTGGGATAAAAAGTTATACACATTTTGATAGAATAATCCACTTATACCACTACAGAATCACTTAATTTTTAGGGTAGTAGGATCTGCATTGCTTGAAATGCTCAGAGAAATTCCTTAGCATCGGTGATTCCGAAGGATGGTTGTGTAAAGCTGACAGTGTTTTAGGTATTAAAGAAAGTGACTGACCTTGAGTTTCTTAATGCATTTTTAAAGTTATCGTCTATGTCATCTCAGAAAACATGAGAATGAATTCACAAAGCCCATGAGATGGGAAAGTTGCAGGCACTCGCCCCCAAGCCTGATAACTTGAGTTTAAATCTCTAAGACCCACTTTGTGAAATATTGTCCTCTGCACTCTACAAGTGCGTCATAGTACACAGCACACACACACACACACACACACCAATAAGTGAATCAATTTTAAACTAACAAACAACAATAACAACAAACTAGCAGTGTTAGGTCTGTTGTCTTCCACAACCCCAGCATACGGGCATCTGGAGGATTGCTGTGAGTACTAGGATTGCCTGGGTATGCAGTAAGACCATGCTTTAAACAAAAATAAATCAAAGAAAGGTACAGAGAAGCAGAGGTGGGGTGGGGATTTAGCACAGGTTATAGTCGGGGTTTTTAATCTGGGGAAGCAAAACAAAACAAAACATCTCCATGTAGATTGAAACCAAGGCTCCAATTACTCCATGAATTCTGGCAGCAAAGCAATAGGAAAATCAATCCAAACACCTGCTGTGTGTTTATGTAAATCAAGTTCAGGCAAGATTATTTCTCCAAGATTTCCCAGGTAACAATAGTTCAGTAATTCCGGCTTTGTCGTGTCTACTGCACATCTGATGAGATCTTCTTAAGATGTAGCCCTCACATATTCACCAGAAGTCGGAATCTCTATTGTCTGCCCTTTCCTCTCTCTTGCAGCAAACATTCTTCAGAGACATTTTCAAACATTTTGAACTTAATACATGGTAAATGACACATCATGGATTGGTTGTTTTATTTCTAAGAGAGGCCTGCAGGGCCCACAATAACCATGAGTTTGCCATTAAAAAGAACAACAACAACAACAACAAAAAAGCAACTTAGTCTGTGGATAAAATGAGAAGCTCCAAAGGTCATCTGAACAGTAAACTGTTAAGATGTTTTTATCTGTAATTTGTTTAACTTTTATGAAAAGAAAATCTAGTTTGTCCTAGGTTATGTGATAAAAGAAGCCAGTTGTAAAATGTCTTCCAGATATAAGGGAAATCTTTATTCTTAAAAATAAGTCTTTGCCTAATCATCAAAATTTTAGTATAGAAATTAAGAGTGTATCACTTTTTCTTTGCATTATTTATTTACTTATTTTGA